>NC_089197.1:18660274-18665274 GCF_963930695.1 Labrus bergylta
AGAGCTGTGACTTACTAGCAGAGTAAGAATTTTTGATTATGTGTGTGTTTGTGTATGTTATTCTTGGGAATGAGAGGACATGTGGTCATGTAGGGGAGAAAACGAGGAAAAGAGTGATATTTCACACACACTTCTGGGGTTTTACTTGGCCTCCACCCTCTGCTCTGCTCCCACGCTGTGGCGTCAGCAGGCCGGCCATCCAGCGAGTGTGTTTCTCATTCCATCAGATGTTGGGAAGCTGTTCGCTTCTCCGCTCTACTCTCTGACATTCTCCATCTCCCCCGAGAGGCTGGGCAGCCTTGTCACAGTAATGTCAAACACATGTGGAACAGAGCAGACCAACACACACACACACACACATACACACACACACATTCACACAAACTGAGGACAGAGGATGGAGAAGGAGGCGGCCAGAACCACACTGGTCTTTCCCACTGTGTATTAGGGTAAACAGCAGTGAAACCATAGAGATTCAGCAATGGGATAGTCACTTCATCATTCCCTCCATCCAATCATTTTCCCAAAGAACAAAATGCACACACTTTGAAGTGTATAGTGACTACTATACACTTAGAGTGAGAAAGCTGCAGTAATATCTCGCCCTGACCGCAGAGATACCAAAGAACAACCATCAAGACTCAAATAACCCTCTCAGCTTTTACACGTCACTCTCTCCGCTTTAAAAAAACCCCCAAAAAAAACACAGCAAATTAGCAGTCTGCCATGTTTTGCTTCTGTCATGAAAAACACAATGAAAAGGCAGCTATGGCAAGAACCATAATCTCACCAACAATTATGGCTTCCTCCATTTCTGCAGTGTTCATACCACTGTACCTTGTTGCTCTCTTGGATACCAAATATACAGCAGTGTACTTTATACTGTTCAAAGAGGATTTTTTTTGGGGGGGGGGCTTTTTGGCACTTTCTTTGATAGGACAGACATAGAGTGACAGGAGAAGTGAGGAGAGAGAGTGGGGGATGACATGCTTGAAGTGGTGTCAGGATCAGGAGTCAAACCTGCGACCAGTGCAGCAAGGAGTTCATACCAATTCAGCTAAACCAGTGCACCCTTGAACTATCTACATTTGTATGATTCTTTCAGCCTGTGTATGTCTAATATCATTTAACTGTCGAAAAATGGTCCTCTTGTTGTCCTAAGTGACATATTTGGAGTAAAGAACACAAACAACACCTACAATTTACATCTTCAACACCTGTTAGAAAGCACAAATGTGAGCCTATAGCTTAATATCTTAAACTTCTCTATTACAGATGTCCAACATGTGATCACGACTCACATGATGTGACATCAAATCAAACATTATATACATTAGTTTGCTGACCAACAGGAAGCAGCCCTTACACCCACACATATGTATACAAACACAGCCCTCCGGTCTGGTCTAGCTTGTGATGGCCCAGGTGTGTGTGTGTGTGTTGTGCTGACCACCTGACTGGCTCGCTGTGCACTCGCAGCTCCACCGCCCACCCAAGGCCATCTGCTCCACTCATTAATTAGGAGCCAGCCAGTTTCACCTGCACGTCCCACATTTAGATCACAAACATTTACCACACACGCACACACACACACACACACACACACACACACACACACACACACACACACACACACACTCACAACAACCCAACCAACACACAAAGCACACTCAACAAGCCCACACACTCATACAGTAAACACAAGAGCTGAACTCAGATCAGGTGCAGACAGCTTCTTTTTTTTTTCACCTGCATCAGATGACACAGACACTGATAGAAAAATTAAAAATAGGAGGGACTTGGATTTTTTTCTTGTATAATACTTAACTTCCTGGTTAAAACTGGTACTAAAAGAATAAAAAATGAAAAAAAATTCATTTTGATCCTGTTATGGTAAAACATTAGTCATGATCTTTCTGGGATAGAAACTGATCATCACAACAAAAAAAGGGGATAGTAAATTAAGTGGTTCTTCGTGATTTTAAAAAAAAGAATTGTACATTAAAACAGTTCCCAATAGTATAGATACTCTCCCACGAATACAATAGTGAAAATGTGATAGCTGGTTCCTTCACTCTTTGTTGCTGGCTGGATTCTAGCGTTAAAAGAACAAACGTAACCAATAAAATGTGCATATGGAGTCGTTGTTCAGAGATAAACAAGAGGTAGGAATGAGTAAGTTGAACTGCTCTCTTCTACTTTTTGAACATATGCTGGTTTGAATTTTGCAAATGAAAATGCTTTTGCAGCTGTACTGTTCGTATTTTGATTGTTATTCCTGTTTGGTTATTTATCTACTCTTTCAACAAACACTCGGGACTGCGATGACGCTCAGATGTCTGATGCTGTTTCTTTGAGAAAAGAATGGTGTTCTTATACTCTCTTTTAAAGTCCTGTGGTATGTTTCCTGCTGTATATAAAAGAGTACATCCTATTCATGCACCTGTGGTCTATAGGAACTGAATAAACACTCTGGAGTCATAATGAATGGCCTGCCTTTTAAGAGAGAGCTACTTAACGATGAAGAGGGGACATCTGCCTGAACGGGCGGCCGGCTGGACCCAGCAGAGCGATAGGAGGAGAGAGGAAAAGATGCCCGTTTGTGGTGGTGGTGGTGATGGGGGTATAATGTGTGGTGAGGCAGGGTGTGTGCACTGCGGTTTCACCTCTGCAACCTCCCGTCCATTGTTCGAGACTATTATCAACTGTTCAATTATTCAGATGATATTTACCAGGGCCAATTATACAGGGCTGCGTCCTGCAGAGAAAATGGCCTGAGTGTTTTACTGTTGCACTTACAGGCGGAAGAGAGCGCTGCTGAGGCTGTTCAAGTGTGTGTGGGGGGGGAGAGAGAAACCTCTGGCTGACTAGTTTCTTCTCAGGGAGTGTCCCCCCACAGTCTCCATGCTCAGTATAAATTATCCACCAATGACTCCAGCTTTCAAATCAATTTTCCATTGTGTTTATTTTCTTTGGTTAACATGGTATTTGTTTTAAACACTTCCTCTACCTCCTTCTTTCCTGTCTCCACAAGTTAGCTTCTCTACAGAGTGATAAAAATAAATTAAAACACCCCACTCAAGTAATCAGAAAAGGTCTGTCTCATCTTTCAATAAAGAAATAGACCCTGGAGGTGGTGATGCACTATGATATGGCCACAAAAAGGTGAAAGGCGTTTTGTATGTTCAGTTCAGGGTAAATGTCTAAATGTATCACTTCACACACACACACACACACACACACACACACACACACACACACACACACACACACACACACACACACACACACACACACAAAACATCATTCTATTCCAGGTGGACACCAAGTTCACAGAGACCAGAGATTTAGTGTCATCACTCTGTCTCAACATCACTTTGATGTGCAGCACTGATGGGGCAAACAACACATAAACTCAAAAGTCTCTCTCTCTCCCTGTCAGCTCGCTCACCTCATTTTGTTCACTTCAAACTAACCAAAGAGGTAGAATGAAATTGTTATAATCCTGATAACAATATGAACAATATACCTCTGGACTTAATATTGCTGTCCTCTAAACCAAAACATAACAGGTTTTTTTGAAAACAAGATACAATTAAAATATGTAATTCCAAGTACAGTCTGCATGTGTATATATCTTATAAGGGTATAGATAACTCTTACGAAATGTTCCTTTCCACTTAAAGGAAACACGTTGTTTTCTCTGCATTTGATATAATAAACACAAGTGTAAATTAGAGTGATCAAAATTAAAGATAAAAAAGAGAAACATTTTAAAGAAATGTCTTCCTCTCACATCAACGCGCTGCAAACAAGCTTTACACATGAAACACTTTATTCCATTAAGACAAATGTTCCTAGAAAGGACTTACAACCGAGTGTATAGCCTCATGCAAACCTTCATTGCATTGTGAGAACAATGATTTCCACCAATAATAAACAAAAGGTTTCCCCATGATTTGCTCGAGTTTGCAGGTTGTACTTACTTTGTGAAGGTCGGGGTCAGGCTGAGGTAATTGTAGCGGTGATAATCCACACCGAAGATTTTCTACAACAGGTTTTATATCGTCTCAATCCTCATTATTTGGAAAAACAAAAGGTAAAGCATTTGCGCACAAGTTCTGGAAAGTACTCAGGTGTTATCCTCCTCTTTCTTTGTTTTTGAAGTAAAGAAAAAAAAAAATCTTTAACTTTCCTTTGGGAGTTCAAAAAGGTTATTGACTTTCCAGGTTTAATAAATTATGAGGTATTTCTTCTCACTTTTTTGTCGAAAAAGGAAGGATCCTTATGCACATTGATGTCTTTGGTTTAACAGTCCGTCTTGTTTTTGTAAGGAAAGCAAACAGATTCTGGTGTTGACGTTGGTGTGAAAAATCACAACTTGTCCCAGTCATGTAAATCCGCTCTCTTACGCATGTTAACCATCCCGAACTGGAGAAATAAAAAACAAAAAACACTCTACACTGCAAAAATGTCCTCTCCTCTCAGTTTAAGCAGACACATCTATTAATTGGTTTCTTCTATGTTGCTGTTTAAGTCCTCAAGTGCTCGCGTGAAAACGCCAGATATGAAGATGCGGGTCCTCTTGTCTGCAGGGTGCGTATTCGTCCAACTTTAAACCCTCCTCTACAGTTCACAGTTCAGCCACAGTCCGTGCTGTCAGGAGCAAGTCATTATACATCCGGGGAAATAAATTCGGTTCCCCTTTCTGGTTTGTAAACAGTTTGTGTGTTCAGCCTGTGGACTCTTAACGGCACGTTTCTCTGTACGGTTCTCTCTCCTCCTCTCCCTCCGACGCGCCGCCAATCTTCCGCCGACCAGCCTCCTTCACAGGCTGTTAGAAAATGATTCACTTCCCTCGGAGAAAATATCAATCGACTGGGCTTAGTTTAAGTTACCTCTATCCCGTCAATAAACAATTTCGTGTTTTTCGTAGTTGTTGTTTTGTCTTCAGTGATGAGTGGAGCGATCGGGCCCACTGTGCGCAGTAACGCGGCTCT
>NC_089197.1:18670274-18795274 GCF_963930695.1 Labrus bergylta
CACACACACACACACACACGACCACCACCAACAACGCCAGCTTGCTTTTCTCCCACATATTCCCTTCCTTTTTTTCTATCCTTATTTCCTTATTCACTGTTTTACCTTTTCTTATCCCTTCCATCATTATCAACATTCATCTATCCCCACTGTTTCAAAGAGCTCTGCTCTGGTCTTTGTTTGTATCTGATAGAGACTATTATATTTGATGACTTACATGTCTAAATTTAAACTTTTGAGACATGGTGACGCGGCAAAAGTGTGAGGTGAACCACTTTGTTCAATGTGTGAAAAAATGATTTAAAAAAACTACACAGAATTACAAGACTGTATATACTGCAGGTATTCAAACATGAAAAAAAAAATGATTTTCACAATTTTATGAGATACTTAAACTGCAAAAATAAAAACAAAAAGATTTAAAAATGAAAAGACGAGTCAATCATATGTAACTATTGTGCAAATAGGCCTTTAAAAACCTGAGTCACAAAGTTGATGACAAATCAAAAAAGGATGTCAAGATAGGGAGAGCAGCAAAGTAATCTATCTATAGAGTGTATGTGAAAGTACAGAGAAAAGAAAAGAGAAAACTATAAAGAACAGCCTCTTCATTGCCATAGAGGATTAGGATTGGGACTAAATTATAAAGCCTATGATACAGCAGACATGACTTAAGGCTTTGTTAGGGATTCACTGCACCTTCTCCCTCAAAGTCCATTGATTTAGTCCTTGCTCTTTTTCTTCCTCTCTCCGTCTCTCTCATTGCCTACCTCCCTCTATCTGGGCCTGCTGTGACGATGTGCTACTGCTGGGTGGCAGTTCCTTATTGCAGAGTGTCTGTATGAGTGTGTGTATGTGTGTGTGTGTGTGTGTGTCTGTCTGCTGTGTGCGGCTGATAAGACCCAGGGAGAAGAGCCAGCGTGCCGACATATTCTTGCCACCGCGGTTATCGCCCGTCGCAGCTGTGCCTGAGCTCTGCGACATCTGCTCCCTCACAGGAAGCCTATGCTGCAACTCACAACACCTCTCACACACGCACAGACACGCACATTTCTACGGCTTCTCCATACAGAGGGAACATATCATTGGTCTATACACTCATCCACAAAAACATACACATTTACATCAGGTAAACTAATTGAGACAAAGAGCTGTGTTTACAATTCACAAAAACACATTTTGATTTCCTCACTGTTTGCATGATGTGTGTGTGTGTGTGTGTGTGTGTGTGTGTGTGTGTGTGTGTGTGCGTGTGTGTGCGCGTGTGTGTGCGTGTGTGTGTGTGTGTGTGTGTGTGTGTGTGTGTGTGTGTGAGATGAATGGGCTGGAGCAGCGACACCAGAGTTCTACTGGGTTTTTATCACAGAATTACAGGGGGGATGCTTATGACTAAGCCTAATTATAGAGGCCTTATCGCCGCGACGTTCACAAAGCTCATTACTGCCAAGAGACGGCAGGCGCTGCAGGTAATTCACTCCATTGGGTATTAGTCTTCGCTCTGGCTTACAGTTTCTACATATTTAGATTCTATAAAATTGGTCCTTTAATGTCTGATTCTTAATGCATCTCTCTCCTCAAACCCTCCGCTGCTTTAAGTGAAGGTTCTCATTTTTACCTAAAGGCACTACTTCAGTGTTTTCAATGCTTTAAGAATCAATTACATTTTTTTTCCCTTCCCTTCTTCTTTTTATTCCTGGATGTCTTTCAAGTCCCTCTCGTCATATGGCTGCAACCCCCCCCCCCCCCCCCCCCCCCCCCTTCCCACCCTTAAAGTTCCCTCCGCTTTCGTTTACTATGATGCACCCTCATGACCTGCATGTTGCATTGTGCTGCCGTTGAAGCAGAGCAACGAAACTCAAGAATCTGGTTCTGTTCCTTTGCAGCTGTATGGGGGAAGCCCAGAGGAAGAAACCCCCACCTACCTAACCAGCGCTTTTAAAACCCCTTTCCCATTTTTTTCCTGTCCCACAGGACAAACATACTCCACTGATCTTGTTTACAATAACAGTTTGTGCTTGACAGTTCATATGGGGACCATTAAACACGACAATTAGAGAAAAAAGTTCAAATGAAAGTCATTTGGTGTCCAAAATAATCCTGATTTAAAGTGTTCTTTTTCTATATAAAAGGCAAACTATGCAGTAAATAACTTGAGAAATAAACATAAGCTTATTTTATATGTAATTGATGTTATTCTGACCTTGAAAGCCCAGCTTTAATCATGAAATAACAGGTCTACTAGCAACATGAAGAAACCTCACATTGTCCTTACAACTTGCATACTAAGTCAACACGAACTGATTATCTGTCAATCACTCCGACTTAATGAGCAGACCCGACAGCTGCGGGAGCCTCCATCACTCATCACGCTAACACACTGCCAAAAGATTTCATGAAACAGGTCCTTTAGGATGACAAAGCTCGTACCTTCACTACATCTGTAGAGGCTACTCGTTGCCAGGTTTGGATCGTGGCTTGCAGGCAGGAGTCTGTGGGCTGTGTGTTTCTCTCTCAGCTCTCTGTGGCTGATCAGTGTCACAGTGGGGACACGTGGAGAAAGCCCCAGAGCAGTCACTGCTCTCCGGTCAGCCTTCTTCTGGCGTTCCAAATGGACCTCAGCGGACATGATTCAATCCCTGAGTCACCACTGGAAAGATTTGAACTTGGCAATTATTGTGCGATGTCGGTTGATTAAAGGTACTTAGAGCAAATCTAAATCCAAAACAACAAGGTGTTTAAAATCTCTTAAAGGCTCTTCTGCTGGATCGTTTTTTCAAATGTTGTTGAAGTTTTGCAGTTTTGGTTTTTTTTTTAGTCTCCTCCAGTTTGCCTTTGTAGCTCTAGTAGGTCATTGCATGACCTCCTGAACTGCCTTCCAAGGACGTACTTTTAGGTAAAGCTCCAGACAGTGAAAACATGAAACAAGTTGCTTCCTCTCCTTCCTCAACTTCCTCACGAAGGTATTAGATCCTTGTTGTGCATTTCTTGGATTCCTCTGGTGTTTTGTCTGTGTTTTCATGTCCGCACACAACTTTGTGTTAGAAAGATGCATTAAAGTTGCATGTTTGTACCGAAAACTGACCGTTGCTTCTTCTGCTGAAAGTCTGCTTTTCTGTCCTCTTTAGCTGTACTTGTCACATCTTGTGTGTTCATCCATTGTTTTTTTCTGAGTTTCATCCAGGTCTCTAGATGTCTCCTCGTCTCTTCCACAACAGTGAACAAGAATGTGCGTGTGTATGTCAGTAGCAGGTCAGCGTGTCTCTCGGCTCCTGCTGAGGGGCTGTGCTCTCATTTGAACCCTCCTCCTGCCTTGCCCGTCTGTCTGCTACTGCAGCTAAAAAAGAGAAGTGTGTGATAGTATGTAACAGTTTGAGTGAGTTCCTCCTTGTTACAGGGCTGCAGCCCCCTGGGGAGGCCAGCGGTGCTGGCTGTGGTGATAGCAGCAGACAGCAGCAGGCAGCAGGACCTGGGCCTCCATCTGGGCTTCCTCTGTCAGGAACCAGCTGTGTCTGTGAACCACAGCCACTCCTTCCTACTTGCATCCTAAATTCTAAGTTACCCCATCAATCTTTCACCAGGATCCTTTGCTTCTGGGCTAAATGGGCATGATGAAACTTTCTGTTGTCCCATATCCAAAAACTCAACCTGCTTCATTCATCTGCTCACCCTCAAGGTTTGTGTGTGTCCCTTGTCAGTTCATACAGGCTATTGCACTAATTCTAATCTTTGTCTACAGTGATGTCTGGTCTTGTTTTTATTGTCTTACTTTGTGACTGTGAACTGTGAACTTTCCCTTATAATGCACAGTTAACTACAACATTATGTTCAGTCATGGTTGAGGGATGGTTTAAATGATAATGGATGATAATGATGTTGTGCAAATGTATGTTGAACAAACTTGAACTTCATATGAAATATAATTTCAGCAATTTTGCTCAGTAATAATTATCTGAAGATTGAATGAATGTTTTGCATCTCCAATATTGAAAGATGGCTTAATGATCCACAATCTTTCTCTATGTAATACATAGTATGTATAGGCCTCACAAAACCAAATCACACATAACTGTGCACATAGTCATAATGTTTCTCTATATGAGATACCCCTGTATTTAACAAAAGTTTTCATTTAAAGCCATGGTTTGGTCCATCAACTGAAACAATTATAAAATGGATTACTAGTTTGTTAATGATTTTCCCCTTGACCAATTAATCTTCAAATTAATCTAACTAAATATCACTACTCAGCAAGTCAATGTTTGCTTTTCCTCTCATTTAATTGAAAACAACATGAATTAGCTGGAAAGCTAGCGTGTTGGACATCAATCAATCAATCTTTATTTAGTGCCATTTCATAAGAAATGATATTTCAAAACACTTTACAAAAGAGCAGGTCAAATACTTTAGTCTTTGATATATTATCTACAAAGACCCCAACAGCACAGTACTATAAACAACGATTAGCAAAGTTACAGTGGCAAGGAAGGACTTCACTTTAACAGGCAGAAACTTTGTGCAAAAAACCAAACTCATGTTGAACAGCCATCTGCTCAAACTGTGTTGGGCTTGGAAAGTTGGATAGAAGGAGATGCTTAGCCTTTTGGGACATGATATTTCAACCTAAAACTGTGATTATCAGCCCCCCACTCAACAGCCTGACAGTACGTTCTCACCTCTAAAGAGAGAACCAGGACTGTGTCTGTCCTGGGAAAAGACACATGTTGAAACACTGTTGTCTCACTTCAAGAATCAAAGAAGCCAAAATAAACGTAACAAAACTCAAACAGCTGAGCGAGTCTCTCATGTGAAACTCTACCAACATTGTAGCTGTCACCTCCTTGACCTCTGACCCCCCCAGGACTCATTAACCCCTAACCCAGACAGAGTAGCCCAAGAGTATAACAGCAGTACTTGTCTGTGTCATACACACACATATACACGCCAATTACACACTCTTGCACTCGTCTCACACCGACACATATTTTTTCTGGATCAAGTAGTGTGCTGATGAGAGAAGTGAGAGGGGATGTGAGAACACAGATGTGCCAAGTGTCAGGCTGAAACCAACGCGCATATGGTCAGCTGCAGAGAGGAAGTGAGAGTAACTCATGTTTCTTTCTGTCTTTGGGCGTGAGAGGGCAGACTGAGTGGGAGAGAGAGAGAGAGAGAGAAAGAAAGAGCAAGAGAGAGAGAGAGAGAGTTGTGATTTCTCTATAAACCCATTTGTTTACAGCACATGACATTTAGGTGTTTTTTACAGCAGCTAATCAATGGGATTTCCCACATTTACAAGTGTTTTATGAGATCATTAGTGTGAAGAGTGACTATTTCATTACAGATATTTTTAATGCTTGAAAACAGTCGCAGAGTAGGCGTCATCCAAAGTCATTAAAACATCACGCTACAAACACACTTTTTTTTTACAATTTCCACAGAAAATATAGACGGTGAGTGATATGTTCAACTGTTAAAAGAAAACAGGAAGAGACTTAAAAAAATTTAAAAAATTAAATCATACACATATACAGATATAGATCAGAAAAAAAGATAAAAGGTCATCATTTGTCCACAGAGGAAACCAACACACAAACCAGAAGTTCCCCATGGGAGCTTTGAATAAGAAACTATGATTAAGAGGAAGAGCCATGTTACTAGAGGGTGGGGAGGGAGTAGTAGCAGGGCGTAGTCAGCAACATGGAGAACAACATACAGTTGGTGCAAGTTCCATGAGAACGTAGCAGGTGAAAGCAACGGATGAAGGAACATACATCAAAAAACAGAAGGAGATAACAGGGCATGTTGGAAAAGGGGATATCGAAGACAACATGACTTATACGTTCAAACTATAAACTTATATAGCTAAATGTCTGAATAAGTTAAAAAGGAACAGAACGAGCAAAGATGTGTAGTTAAACTTATCAAAGTGAGTCGGGGAAACATTTTTAAGAATAAAGGATTAAACGCACGCTCAGCCTCTTGGAAATCAAAAAATGATCTCACTTATAGGCCTATCCGACATCACCAGGCAGAATAACATTTGTCGTAGCAACAATTGAGCTTATCTGAGAGATGGTTGACTTCCACTAAAGGAAGCTGGGAATATGTTTTCAACATCCACGAGGCATCTCCGTTTACCCAACTTTATGTACATCAAATGCAGTAACAGGCTGAAAACAAATCAGTGAACCCATCACCTTAAATCTTCTCAAATGTCTATGAAGTTCAAAACCCGCATGAAAAATGTTCAAGATATTTTGCTGCATGGATTTTTGTCGATGTAATCCAGGAAACACTCCTGGTACACACACGCACACACACACGCACACACACACAGACACACACACACACACACACACGCACACACACGCACGCACACACACACGCACACACACACGCACGCACGCACACACACACACACGCACACACACACACACACACACACACACACACACACACACACACACACACACACACACACACACACACATCCTTCCCTGTGTTACCTGTTATAGAAGCCTCTGCTCTTTTGCCCCCCCCCCTCCTCCCCTCAGATGTTGGCAGGAATAAAATGAGTTTTTGGGGAGAGAGAGATAATGATTCCCCCATAATCACCAGAGGCCAGCTCTGGTTCTGGCAGGTGCTATCACAGCAGTGACCCAGTGGTGCCTTCTCCCCTGAGATAAGGTCAGAGGAGGGGGGGGGGGCGGGGGAGGGGGGGTGATGAGTGGGAGGATGGGTGGAGAGGAGAGCAGGGGAGGAGAGAACAGGGGCAGAGGGAGGCAAAACGTGTGTTACAGACGAGCGGCTAGCCTCGCCTTATCTCCCCCCAGCGGCTGCCACTACTGGCTCCCAGATGCGGCGGGGCCAGAGCAGCCGTGTCAGAAAGATCCCTCTATCAGCAACACACAGGCACCCTTCGCCAAATGCAACCCCAACAGGAGGACACACCAGGACTTCATTTCCTCTTTAAAACTCCAATCAGCATGCAGGGCAGAGAGCGGCAAAAAAATAATATGCAACTTCTTCGGTGTTTAAGAAACTCCAGAGGAGATGCATCAAATCTGTCTTTTTGTTTTCTAGCTGAGTTATTGTCCAATTACTACTTTTCCTGAATGAACGAGTATGTTTCCTTTACGAGTATAAACCCAAAAAGAATTCCTCAAGCATTAAGGTGCAGGGCTTAGACAAGACGTGACTTTTCACCTTGTTCAGCGAAAGTAAAGCATGTGAAAGTCAGCAGAGGGGACGGCTGGCGTCTGGTGGCGAGAAGCAGCCATATGGCGCAGTGTCTTGCCTGCCTGTGAGACACCTGGCCACCACTAACCGGCTGAACTTTTCAACTTGCCAGACGTCCATGCAGCACTTTGAGCCAACACACATTCTCTTGTTTTATGACATTTTAAAGGTTCTGAAAGGTTATGTGCTTTTTAGAACAGCATCAACATAAAGTATGAAAGTGATTGCTTGCATATTTTTGGTGAATGTACACATTTATAGGCTGCAGATACTGAAATAACTATAGCATGGCTTAAACAACGCCTCCCGTTGGCATGAAGGTAACTAACTTCAGATTGAAAGCTTTAATGCTCGATTGTGGACATATTGCTCAAATAACGCTTTTTGGTTTGGCTGTTCACAATACTAGACAATCGATTCCCGTGTTAACTAATCACAGTCCTGAACTGATGGGCAGGTAAAAAAAACAAAAAAAACTGACTGGGTCGTGGCAGCAACTGTAGTAAGTTTGGTTTATGGTTTCTAGTTGAAATCTAAGTGCAGTGTAAGGCAGCAAATCTATTAGCAGATGATAGTGAGAAGAAGGAAGAGTCGAAAAGACATTCAAAATGTAACTGATGGCTTGTAGTGGAACAATGACTGCTATGTCTGTGCGTAGGTGTGTGTGGATGCGGAGTCAGAACCAGGAGTGGTGGGGTCAGGATGTCACAGAGATTTTTTTTTTCTCGAAAATTTCAGGATGTCAAGGGATACTTTTGAGTACATCTGTCAGCTCCTCTCCATAAGACTGTAAAACCAAGAGTGACGTCAAGGTCACATGCCTTCCAGCCTGCAATGGTATGACTAGATTGAGATCCGATTGCAAAAGATCTGACCTGTATCTCTTTTAGTCACCAAGATATGATTTGGAAAGATGTGCTCTCCAAAGTGTCATAAAAATCTAATTAAAGTCATATATGTGTAAAAAAAAAAAAAAAAAAAAATCTGATTTGGGTAAATTTTGCCTACTACACTACAGTGTGAATGTAGTCTCAAACTCTTCATTATGTTTCATTTTTGAAGGGTTTTTTTTTTTATAAGGAGTTTAATTAGGTGTCAAAAACAGACTACATTACTGTACAGCATGTGGATGATACAGGAGTTTGTATTTGTTTACATTTGCCTTTAAAGTCACAGGATGAGTAAATGAACACTTCAGGGTAAAGTCACTTCCAAGAGGAGTAACTGCAACAAATTGGAACCCACGTTCAGAAGGAAAAGAAAATACTCAGACAACCGCCTTCTATCAGTCGAAACACCACAGCCAGACAAATAAGTCAGCAGAGGCTTGTTCACCTCTTCTCTCTGTGGTGTTTTTTAAAATACACACCTGTTTGGCACAGACAGTGCCAGAAAAACCTCCAGATCTTAACAGAACTGTAGAAGTTAAACCGTTCTCATCTGTCACAGTCGAGCTGCACACAGATGCACATTGAGCGCTCTCTCTCTCTTATCCTTCGTACAGCAGACTTGGCACCAATTCAAGAACTGTCAAAGCACACCTGCTAAATTAAGCCCTGTCCTCGTACTTGCAAACACACAGACACAAGTGCAGGGTTACACAGTGTATACACACATGCCCATATGGACACATGCGCACACACACACACACACACACACACACACACACAGATGGTAATATACCCTCACAGTCATTTTCAACTGATATGAACGGATAGGGTTACTGGTGATATTGCTTCAAAATATATTTTGCAAATTATATTTTGCAAATCATATTTTGCAAATTATGGCCTGTATTTAGATTTTAAGCCCAAAAAAAATAACAGCTACTCTGTTTATTTTTTACAAAAACACACTGATTAAAGGAATGCAATATGGCAATCTACAGTGTTATTTTTCATATAAAACCAAAGGATGTCTGTGTATATAATGTTCTATGCACTGCTGCATGAGTATATTTGACAAACAAAACAATGATTATACTGTCTGATCAGTTATAGTGTTTTGATCTGTTACTGTGCGTCTACTTTTAGACATCATTTAGATTCAGCTTGAATGCAAAAAAGGAGTCCAAAAAACGTACTCTGATTAGTCAGCTCTGTTTGTTTATTTGTTTTCTGTTTTGTGTCTTTGTTAATGAAAGGCTTTGTATGCGATTTTTTGATCCAGCAAATGTCGCCCTTGAGCACCAGCATGAAACCAAAACAACTTGCGTTGCATTGTTGTGTTAGCATGCTAATGCTAGCGATCTTTATTATGCTCGTATCTTCACACTGCATGTACATTTACCCGAAATGACCGTGATCTAGAAACGCTTACGTGACATTCAATTAAGCAGTGAATACAGAATGTTATTCTTCTTTTCTCTAGTCCCTCAATTAAACAACTTTAACATGCGAGGGGAGGAGTCAGCCGGCCGTCCTGGCGATGTAAACACACTGAAGACAGGACTCGGAAAACTTGGAAAGCATCACAGGCAACGGGACTCTGACTCGGGTGTTACACCCATTGTAGACAGTCATGACTCACAGAGTTATTTTCAGAGGATATACTTGATTTGTATTACATTTAAGTGTGAAAAATCGCATATAAAGCCTTTAATAACAATCTTGAAAAGAGTCTGATAAAAAAGCTGATTATGTTCTAACTGAAATAAAAAAAAGCACGACACAGCAATGAAGCTGATGTATAAGTGCGATAAAGTCATAAATATGACTATGCCTATATCAAATATAACCCTGTAATCTTGATGCCCACCTATCTTGAACCCCCCCCCCCCCTTAAAGCAGCCCCTCCCCCCTCTCTTGTGGCTCGTGGCATGCGCTGCCACCGAGCTGCTCTAAATAGGTGCCACTGTGAATTGGAGACAGATGGAAACGAAGGTTCCCTGCAGAGTGGTTCCCCTGCAGCTGTGCTGTGTACTCAATGCCAGGGAGTGATGACAGCTCAGCAAGGGGGCACCCAGAGACATCGAAGACAGCACCATCTCCGTCACACTCTCTCTCTCTCTTACACACACACACACACACACACACACACACACACACACACACACACATACACACATACACAGACTGGGCAAAGGTGCCAAGATGAGGGGTGTTAGCTCCAATAGCAGCCTCCAGGAATGTGAAAGTGGAGATTTAAGTGAGGAGACAAGCGATAGACTGCTATATGACAACACATTTCAGCTGCTCTGTGGCAACCAAACAAACAGACACACTAACACCTAAAGACTTTTACATAAAACATTATCCCACTGCCCGCCAGCAAACGGAATACTTCCATTGTGTTACTAGAGTAAGAAATTATATTTATATACATAACATCAACAAGAGGCTTAAAATCTCCATCTCTGAGTTTAAAGCAATAGTTATCAATTTTGTGTAATATCCATTTACATTTGAAGAAGCGTTTTCGAAAAGATAGCTGAATTGGATTGGAGAACTGAGCTCTAGACCACACGTACATGGGTATTTTTTTAAATACAGCTTTTTCTGCGCCCGTTGGCCTTTCGTACAAATGCAAACTGTGTTTTAGGTCATTGAAAACAAACTTTTTGTGGAAAATATTATCAGGGGTGAAGATTTTCAGAAACTCAGTTTACAGTGTTTACTTTATGTGTAGACAGGAGAAACAAAGTTTTGGGCTTGTAACATCACACTGTGTGCCGGTTTCTCCTCTGTTTGATGTCAGTGTGCGACGATATCACTTTAGTTTACATGAAATAAGTGCAAAGGCAGAAATGACCAAACTGGTCCTGGTGTTAAAGTTACTAACCGGACTTTCCACATGCTTACACATACATCAACAAATAAGTGACATTAAATGCAGTTTATAAATGTTCAGTTTCTGTATCCCATAGGACTCAAACCCCAATAACCTGTTTTTTTTTTGTTCCATCCATTGTCCCCCACCAAAAACTACAGTCTGTAGTTTTTCTGTTGTGTCACTTCCCTACACCTCAGATAAGACCTCCAAATGGGCTCATAGTTATGTTAGTTATATATGAACAAGAGTGCAATACTTTTACATATCCATATACGTGCGTACAATGAATGAGAACAGTCCGGAGAAAGTCAACAGACCAAGACCTATGTGTGTGTGTGTGTGTGTGTCTGTGTGTGTGAGTGTATCTGTGTGTGAGTGTATCTGTGTGTGCATAAGAGAGCAAAGAGATGGAGAGGCCTTCACGATTTACCTGCAGCTAATTAGCCTTGTCTTGCTGTCTGACATATCGTGTTGAGGGTCATGTATATTTCATGAGACGAGGCTTCTTGTAAAGGTCATTGTGGAATTTAAAGAGAGACCTTCTTTATTCATTAAAGATAATTGTATGAATTATCAACTCTTTGCCCAACTTTCATCTCTCTCTGGGGGAAAAATACAACAGTGGATGGTTTGGAGCCATGAACACAATTATTCTTTTCAATTACAGAGTACGAGAGATCATTATTTGCGTGACATTGTTGGAATCGGCAAAACAGTTTCTTTCAAAAACTATTTCTGCTTCGATTAAAATTAACTGTGTGTGTGTTTACTGAGAAGGAGACACTAGGGGAGGACTGGGTGAGATGCAGAAAGTGTTAGGGTGCTCCTGCTCATTAGAGCTGTATTTTACACATAGAAGCGAGTCCAGGGAGTACTTTGGTTTGATCTGCTTTGCATAAACCAATCCAATCTAACCCAGCTTGTGAAGAAAAATCAATTAAACTCTCCATAATTGGACTGACAGTGCACTCCAAAGTAGAACAGCAATCAATATTAAAGATGAAAAATGAAGCCAAAGGCCATCTCACTCCATTGATTTGCACTGCAAGGAGGAGGGATCTAGATATTATTGCCACGTAGGAATATGAGCTATTGAGCGCCATAATGTTGTTATTGTCTCAGTATTGAAATGGATATGCTGGAAGTGAGCGCGGGCTGACAGCGCCAATTAAGGTCCGATGATCTGTAAACAAACCTGGGTCAAAAAGCATTTAAAAAACTTTCTCTGCTTTGTTTATTCTTCTTCAGATTCATATGGTCGAGTCATAAGTTCTGACACTCAAACACAACCACAGTGCTTTACTGATATTTTGGACTCTTCTGCAGATTTGACGAGTTACATAAACATTGTACACAAATATGAACTATTTAAGGAACGTCGGAGAAGTCATAGGCTACCTTTCTTGATTCTACAGAAACGTTAATAAGTTGGCACAGAATGAAATATCTCGACTTCATCAACATCATAAAGTGTTTCCCAACAGTGTTTCTCCTTGCAACATAATTTGTTTCAAAGTAAAATGATTCATAAAATCACAACATGGGGCTGCCATGAAAATTACAATTGCCTTAATAAGGAATTGTAATCTCCTTGTTGATCACTTGACTTACTTGCATTCTATAAGCAAATATCTACCAGACTAAGCTGAGAGTTAAGTGTATTGCTCATTATAAAATTTTGGATTATTTACATGACACACTAAGATTATTAGTGTTGATATTAAATGTTAGTACAGTCATTGTGAGCCTGATAGCATGCTGACATTAGCAATTCACTTAAACGTCACTGTGCCTACTTAAAGGTCCTAAGAGCATCTTAAATGGTAGTAGATTTAAAGTCATGTTACTTCAACTGTGCTCCATGAAAGGTGGGTACGAGTCCGTGATCACAACAGTTAAAGTACATCCTCTGGGTGTAAGAGTTTTTGAAATAGAAATCGTGACATTATAATTGACCATTAGCCAGCCAAGATCCAGTGACTATAGAAACCCCTTTAGAAATGTTATCCTCATGGTTAAGCTCTAGGGTTCACAGACTGCAAACAAAAACAGGTACATTCTGTATGTAGGCTACCCAGAGTAGACACAACATAGAAATAAGAAACTCTTCAACGTCATCGACAGGAGATGAACCTAACCTTCCTTCAACTCTTTCTGATTGTGCAATTCTAACAAGAACACAGTAACTTAAATGCACTGATTGAAATGTAAACTGTAATTCCCCACAGAGTTAAGAAAGGAAAGGGCAATGTTTTCTAGTCTTCTGACTACTCAAAGCGTTTTTATGGTCACCCCTACCCATTTACACCCATTCACACACTGATGGCATAGGCTGCTATGCAAAGTGACTATCACAAGTAACTAATCCTGTTGAAGAAGCAACAATGATCGTGTCAGAGATGCCCCGACTTAATGTCCACACTTGAATTATTTACAGAATAAATACGTGCTGCTGATAAAGATGTGCTGAGTATGGAGGAGGCGAAAGGTGTGAAGCCACCGCCGTGTCTCTATGCGCTCTGTGCGTCTTGACGCAGGCATCTTTATTAAAACTAAAGATCACACTTGATGATAAATGCACGTTATTGAAAGATATTAATGAAAACTGGTGGCTCTATGGTCTTTGTGTTGGTCTAATGTTTAACTCTACATCAGTGATTACATTAGTGTACAAGTCCAGTCCTCTGAGGTCCGTCCGGGACAATGAAGGCAAGACGGCGCTGATGCAATATAAAATATAGAAAGTTTGATATTTAGTGAAATAAATTGTGGAAGAGACATCAATATACATTCTGCAGGCTTCAATTCACCACTTCGCCGTCTGTGTCGCCAATTTCCCATGCCTCCAAAATGAACGTACGCCTGGGTCAGAGTTTGCTTACCGGTGCGCACATTTTACCGTCAGGTTTGTTTTTATAGATCACAAACTTTGCGTGGGAAAAGGCGCACAACAGTTTCAGACCCCATTTTGTGCGTACGCAACGGTTATGAATGAGACCCCTGGTCTCTTCCAGTATTTCTTATTTACGTCTTGTCTGACCCTTTCATCCCTCCATGTTCTCGCTCCTCATTGCTCTACATGTATATAGAATTTGTGCTCAGGTCCTCTACATGTGGCTTTAAAACCTGGCAGATGGATGGACTGATAGATGTAAACTAATCAGCAGACAGATGAATTGACCAAATTTAAAAAAAAAAAAAAAAACAAGTCGTTGAGGTTGAGGGTTCGATCCCCATTTGAGCAACATGTCCGTTGTGTCCTTGGGCAAGACACTTAACCCTGAATTGCTCCCGCTGCTTCAGTGGTGGTGTATGAATGGATTAGTTACTTCTGATGATACTACATAGCGATCACTACCATCAGTGTGTGAAAGGGAATGAATGGGTGGGTGTGACATGTGGTGTAAAAGCGCTTTGAGTAGTCGGAAGACTAGAAAAGCGCTATATAAGCTCAAGTCCATTTACCATTTACATCAAGAAGGGAAACACATCATAAATATTACTTTTTTTTCTTAGTTATATTTGTGGATTATCCTTTAACTCTTAAATTCACACAGTAAACTTTGGTTTCAAAACAGCCAGCTATAAGCCTTCCCTGATTGAGAAATGTTTTTACTTTTATTTCACCAGCCCTTTAGAGTTTACCTTGATCAACTCAAAATCAAATACAGTTAGAGAATGTTCCTTTTTGGATGATTTCCATCTCATGCTCTCTGCTTATTAATATATGTTAGTGTGAGTTCACACTGAATACAAAGGTGTCAACTTTTCATACAAAGGCAACTGGTCACGTGTATTTTTTAATGCTGGTTGGGTGTGATTTTAAACTATATGAATCTGATAGGTGAAACAGTGAAAGAGAAGGATGGAGGAGGCCCCAGTAAAAGAGTTGGCCCTGAGGTGAAAAAAAGAGACCATTTCTTTGTTGGAAACCATGATGGTCCAAAAAGAGCCCTCATCTTGAACTGCTTTGGTTGAGTTTGTGTCAGGGTTTCAAAGCCAACGAAAATTAACTGAAACCAACACCAGGCTGTTGGTGGTTGATGCAAGGGAACGCCCTGTTGGCACCCACCAGTCAGTCAAGGAAGGGCAACACCACGGGAGACGAGTTAAGCTCACTAGGGTGCAGAATTAAGACCTGCATCCTTCTTATTCTGCTTAACAAACAATGATTCATAGATGCTCCTACTTTCTTCAGCACCTTTCTGCTGATATTAATATTGTTGGGAGCAGTCATGGAGTACATTGCCATTAATGCTGGGAGAGAGGAAGCCCCCTCCAATGTCAACAGCCTCACATCCACAACCCATTCCTCTACCTCTCACTGTCCTCTCCTGCCTGTCAGCTTATCAGGACCCTGGCAGACACTGTGATCAGGGTTGCTAAGCGCTGCCCATGTGTTTGTTTGCTCCTTATCCCACCTCGTGGCAGGGCATGCAGCACACTGTGCCTCAAGCCCCTCAGTGCACCCGGCATGGAGGGGAGAGATAAAACAAAAAAAAAAAACTGCCATGAAGATCGCAGTCAGAGGAGAGGCAGTCATCACTGGAGGAATCTGAGTGCCCTTCCCTCAGGAGAGGACGCTGTTCGACACTTGAATGTCACACTAAAAAAAAAAAAGTTCTGTTTAGCTTTGTTACTGATCTGCCTGTCACAGGTGTGCTGGTTAATTGTCTGAAAGCTTTAACTGAATGATTGGCTGCCAAATCCACTGCCTCCCTGTGTTAGTAGTATTTGCCTGCAGGTTGTGATGCAGTTGAAAGCTGGTGAACACAGCTGTCTGGTGATATTAACGTACGCTAGATGAGAGAGAGGGAGTTACTTGTTTAAGGGAATCATCACTTCAGGGCTCGCACCACATCTGGTGCCTTTTGGTGGGTAAAATCTCCGTAATATTATTTATCTTATATCCGCCATTGCCTGATGTTGTGCACGATTGTTAAGACACTTCTCCAAGAATAACATATCTCTAAGGGTACTCAAGCTGCTCTACATGTTACACTAAGTGCAAAGCAAAGTCATAATACGCTGAACATTATTCTTTTAAGGAACTCAATATTGATGAGTTGTTGATTTTACTGAAGTCATCCAAATTAAATTACTTTATCGAGTCCAAACTCTAATATGTCTAGATCTTCAATATTAGTGTTTGTGTTCTAATCCTGTGTAGATTTTTGTGTTGAGAAGGTTTTTTTTACTTCCAAGTTCTTAGAGAAAAATGCCTTATTTAAAAACATTAATTCCATTTAGACGTTGCTATTTCTTTGAAGAAAATCTTTCTTTAAAATTGATAAGGATGTTCTTTACCAGCTACAGTATATTTTATAAATCTCCTGAAGAATTCATTACTGCTGTTAGAGTTTAGAGTTTAAAACAAAGTTGATTGAAGGTGTGGACTATAGCGCTATTGTTTGCAGCAGTTTTAAAGTTGCTCCCTGATTCATACTTCACCATTAGTGCCTCATTTATTAACTGTTTCTTCAAACTCTTCTTGGCTTCAGCTGACAACTAAAGCCTTTACTTGATAGGACAGTGGCTAGAGTTGGAAACCGGGAGAGAAAGTGGGACATGACATGCAGGAAAGGAGCCACAAGTCGAATTCAAACCTGGGACACCCGCTTATAGGACTACAACCTCTGTACATGAGGCGCGACCTAATCCCTGGGCCATCTGCGGCCGGATGTTCCCACCTTTTAAACACTGCCTTTACTTTTCTGACAACTCTGTTTGATATTTCTCACCCTGCTAAGACTTAATGTTCATTTACAACCTTTGTTAAATAGAAGATTGCATGTCTTGTGAAAAAGGTGTGTCGTGCAATGATTTGAATGTGTTTGGGGAGTGATTTCCAGATGGAGAGGGCAGCTATGGAGTAGCCTCTGTCCCTCCAGGTTATTCTACTTGTTTTCTTATCTTACAAATCCATATTGTTGTTTGGTTGAAATTAGGAAACTAAAAAACTTGGCCAAGGTCAGAGAAATAGAATTCATCACACAGTTGGACTGACATAGAAGTCCCTCAGTGTTTAAACACATGACCAATCTTGTCCTTTTTCTAGTGAGTACACTCTCCTACTGTGCATGGTGTCAAGCAATCTGCCTCATTATGAATGTCATGTCTTGATAACAGTAGCTCCTCTGTTCTTAGCTACATTCTTCTTAGGAGGCAAGGCCATGTTTAGAACTTTATGTTGTGGTGAAGGTCAGAGGCAGAAGCGGGACAAAAAGATATCCACTAAAGAGACAAACAGTAAAAAAGGGAAAGATAGGCATGGAGAGCGAGAGAGAAATAGAGAGAAGAAGAGATGAGAGACAGCACAGTGCCTGGTGGAGGGAGAGGAGGAGGAGGAGGAGGAGGAGGAGGAGGCAGTGAGTAAATAGTCAGCGGCTCTAATAGGAATATCAAGCCAGTGAAAGGTAAACAGGCTTCTCCAGGCAGATACAAAGGGAATGTGGCGGCTTTGAGAGCGCTGGAGTGCCGGCACGCCACTGTGGCACGGCGATAACGGCCTCAGGCCCGCCTGCTTCCCAGAGATAAGGCCGAGCACTGGCATGTGTCGCCCCTGATCCCAATTTCACAGTCAATATTCATCCAGCCCGACAAACAAGCAACATTTAAGATAAAAAATAAATATAGAGTCCTTCTGCTATTACCTCCTGTTTATTAATCTGCACACAGCACCCACTGCCTTTTAAACAGTAGTAAACACCCGGCCGTCCCCGCCACACCCCCTCCCTGCAGCCTCCCTCTATCAGACCCCCCTTCCCCTCCCTCCCCTCCTTTCAGGCACTCCACTCCTCCTCACAATCCTCTCTTCCTCATCTTCCCCCTGTCTTCCTGCACATCTGGGGATTTGCATGGCTCCGCTTATTCTTCTACGATCGCCTCAGGCATGTGTGTGTGTCTTTGTGTCTCTCTGCATTTGTGTGCAAGTGTGTGTTAGTTGAGGACACCTGCGTGTGCTTGTGTACAAGATACTGTTGGCAGATATCTCTCAGGTAGGAGCTTGTATAGCCGTGCATGTGTGACTTCTTTCTTTGATTGCTCCAATAGATGTGTTTGTGTGTGTATTCTTAAGGATCTTTTTGTGCAGGGTTTTACACTCGCATGCTAGCATAAGGAGTCAGGCCCCAGCTGTAAACTTGAGCCCATGTCTGTCTCCATCTTAATACGCTCCCTCCCTCACCTGGTACCCACGCTGCAAGAAAACGTAATTTGCCCTGGTTTTCAGTCACACAATCAGTCAGAAAGAAACATATTTTTATATCTTAAACCACTTGATGTGAGTTCGAGATTAGTGGAATTATTTGATCCTTTTTGGAAATTGTCCCATTATAAAATAAAGTATTAAATTAAAAACTTGCTAAGACTGATATTATTCAGAAATGCAGGTCTTAAGCTGCAGCCGACAGGCCAGCTGGGCTCTGATTACCATCTGCAACAATCACAGAGAGGAGTACACCAAGAGCTATGAGGAGCTACTTGGGCTGCAGCTTGTGTTATTTCTTTTGCTGGAGTAAGCACAGAGCAATCTCCTCAATTAGCTGCATTATGTGTGTGACACAGAACTGCGGGAAAGGCAACAGAGTGGAGAGATATAACCTTACATAAGCCAGGATGGATACAGGGTACATGTTTGTCCCATTACGGCAGCCACCAAAGACCCATTGTAGTTTTCGCAGTAAAAGGCAGGGACATAACATTCAGTCTGTCCCATTATTTTCTGGCAGCTGGACCATAATCATTCTTATAAGCGCTCTTTATTGCTCCCAGGCCACCAATCCTCAGCTCTCCTATCTTCCTCACCATTACACCTGACCTGCTTCATCACAGCTCACTCACTGATCCCCTCCCGTCTTTGTGGCCTTCTCCTGCCCTTCCTTTCTCTCTCTGGTACAGACCTGTCCATGCCTGGCCAGCTGGCCGTATCCCTTTAAATCTGGCCCAGGCTGAGCCACTGTCTCCAGGAGATTACTGCACACTCTCCTAGGCTCCACAGATGGGAGAGACAGGCTGCCAGCTGGCACAGGGACACCCACTATCCCCACTGGAGACTGGCCAACAGGCCTGGCTCTCCGCTCTAACTCTGCCCATTCACACTCCAAATAGCCAGCACTCCGACTTCCAGCACACATCTCAGTGTCTTCTTCACTCTCTCTCTCTTTCTATCCCATCTCTCTTTTTTACTTCCTCCACACCTTTACTATTATTTAGGTCGCGCTTAGGTCTTCTTTTTTAATTTGGCCCATCATCCATACTGGGCACGGTACAGTAACAGTTAACTCACCAAAGTTTATGCTTAGATACGGGAACACTGCAACATAAGAACAACAAAGGTGAGCAGAAGAAAACAAGAACAGTTTGGTGATCACAGAGGTGCTTAACAGTTCAAACCACTTCATTTGGAGCTAAAACCAAAAGTGAGTGCCCCTAAACGTCTGTTAGCAACCACTCATTGTCACCAAAATGTGTATGTTGACAACTAGTCGTAAATCAAGATCAAAAACTGAACCCTGAACAAAGTTTAACCAGCTGCCGTTCCTGTCCCCTTTATGTTATTTAAATTATAGGTGAACCGTGGTAAACTGAGTTGGAGTTTTGTTGGTAAATGTATGATTTTGTAAAAGGAGTCCAGACTCTTAAAGTTCATGTGGTCCTTGACTGCATTATTCTGAGAGGTGTTCCTAATAATTTGCTCTCCTCACCTCACCTCCTCATGTAAGAGGTCTTAAATTGTTTTTTGTTTTTGCATCTCCCACTATAAGGTATCCCAGCACAACAAAATGGGATCAACACATCTGTAACAACTGCACACTATGACCTTTGTTGAGGGAGAGTTAATTGCAGGCCTGTTCTGTTGAATTACATTATGTACAGGTGAACCTCACAAAGTAACCAATGAGTGGACACTGTATCAGCATGGCATTGGCCAGATGTAAGAAACATTCTTACTGTCATAAAGTTTTGCTTATCAAAGGATGCATTTAAAAAGGTGCAACTTTTTAAATATTCTGACTACAATAGCAGCCTACTTCTCGCTATAAACACCATCAGATACTGTCTCATTGTTTATGTCTGTTGAGGCTTGTGTTGTGTGGAGATTTGCTTGTCTTTGTACAATGTTTGTTCCTGTAATGGTCGAAAGTTTCTGTCGCCATTAAATTGATGTCCAGTACTCGAGCAGACATACCCTAGCTGTTATTTTTCTTTCACATAATGCTACATCTTTGCGTGAAGACTTCCCCCCCCTTTCTTTCAAAATCTCTCTCTTTTTCTCCTTCTGCCTCCTCTGTCAGGCACATGATACTGCCCAACCACCCACATACAATACATACTCTCTCACACACACACACACACTCTTTATCTCTCTAGCCTTTTTTTAATAGAGCGCAGAGGAGAGAAAGGTGGGGACTGAGGGTTATTGAAAGGTGTCACATGTGCAGATGTGATAAGGGTGCCAGGTAGAGATAGCCAAGCGCCCTTCATCACTATGTAACAACAGTCGGGCTGCCCTCTTGAGTTAAAACAGAACACACACACACACACACACACACACACACACACACACACACACACACACACACACACACACACACACACTGACATGTACATAATGTACCAGGGAAGGACAAGTTCATTATCCCGGTGTGTGGTAGCACACTTACAACCTTTGTTAAAGAGAACTTCTGGATCTCCTGAAATAGCTGCTATAATAATGCTACTGAGTTAAGACCTTCCACGGCTAAATAGAAAAAAAGAAACCCGAGGTAGAATATATATCATTATCCCCTCTGCTATGTTATCAGTCACCTTCCATTGCAGGAGAATAATGCACTTTCAGCCCAGAGTTGAACAGCTGTAGAGAAATATGTTTTCAAATGTAGAGGACATACTTTTGTGTCACTGTGTCAATATGCTTCTGTCCTAGCTTTTTTTTTTAAATAACACATTTAAAATGTAACTAGGAAACTTCGAGTGGTGTTTAAAGAGCTGGTGTCTAAAAGGACATTTGGCAACTGTTTTTAAATTGTTATTTACACATAATCAAAGGGGCTTGGGTTTACATGTTAAGGTTATACAGTGTCAATGGTTTTTGTCTGTTTTCACTCGTATTGCTGAAGGTTAGCCCTCACTCTCAGTGGGTCCGCCATGCTTCATTAGAAATGAAAACTTTCCTGAACTGGCTTCGCTTTGCAACTGTTGGCACTTCCCATGTGTGGACCTGAAATCCCTCAAATGCAGCATGTGATGCACCTTTGGGACAGCACTGTCAACACAGCCACATTTCTGCTGCAGATAGTAATGTGATCTATACTTAGATATACACCATTCCTTTTCTTCTGATTAACCTCATTACGAGGTTGAGTAATTGCATTTGACTTTGCACACTTTCACAAGTTAAGTTTAAGTCCATTGTTGTTTCACAGTGAGAGACATAATGAAAGCTTTCATGTGTAAATGTTCAGTTTTTATGCCAGTGCTTCAACATGGCAGAAAGGCCTGAGCTTGAAGAGAGGGAATGTGCAGAAACTTTTCTCCCCAGCCGTCTGCCGGACCACCTGCTGAGCACTGAGATGATTACAGTGCGAGATTGCTGTGCCAGATTACTGTGACCCCGAGGACCCATCCAGATGGACACACACACAAATACATATACTACACACACACACACATACATATAAATATACACGCACACACAAACACCTGGCATCTCATTTTAGGACACTATCTTGCAACCATAGCTGCCTGTGTTGATTGAACACACATTGCATAGAGTAAATACTTGCAAATACTCCATCATCTGTCAAAGCCGACAGCTGAGGATGAGCAGAGGGCAGTTTATGGGCAGTAGAAACAGTCTTACAAGAAGTCATGCTGAATGAACAGCAAAGTAAAGGAAATAGGATATATATAAATATATATATAATAAGTGTATATTTAAGTAGAAACTTGATCTGTACAATAATGTCATTGTCTACACATCTTCTACATTTGCAAAGGATAATTTCAATTGTTATCATTGCTATCAGATGATCTTACAGGTTTTTAACAATCTGCTGTACATCTGTACTTGTAGGTACAACTGAAGGAGAGAGCATCTGTACTGCCTGAAAAATAATTTATTTCCACAGGAAAACTGACAAAATAAAGCTGGTAAAACTGAACTGATCTAATGAAATGGGATGCCACAATTCTGAATATTTTGCACATTGTTTCAATTCCTTTTTGCATATCATTTAACATCATTGCATTCTATATTTGTATGACTTTGCAGGTCAGAATTGGAAGACCTTCATCTGCTTACTGTCAGCATTGTGTATATAAAAGTAGTCAGATGACTTTGTTAACGATTATAAACTACCGTTAGTTATTAACGGTAGAAAACATCCAGTTCAATCCAACTTTATTTGTTGAGCACTTTAAAACAACCACAGCTGACCAAAGTGCTGTACAGAAGAATAAATAAAATACATAACAGCTCACGAGATAAAATAAAACTACATGTGAAATACACAATCAATTTAAAAGACATAAAACATAAGTAAAATGAATAGGCACGCAAAAAAAAAAAATAATAATAAGTAAGTCGACGTCTTACTGTCTTACAAAGGCCTGGGAAAAGAGATGGGTCTTAAGAAGAGATTTAAAAACAGTCAGAGAAGAGGCCTGTTTAACGTGCTGAGGTATATCACTCCATAGTTTTGGAGTCGCAACAGCAAATGCACCGTCCCCTCTGAGCTTCCGCTCAAGTTTCACATTCAAGTTTCGTGGGCGACGGTAGCCAAATGATGCGCCCGCCCCATGTACAGAGGCTATAATCCTCCAAGCAGCCGGCCCGGGTTCAAATCCGACCTGTGGGTCCTTTCCCACAGGTCCCATCCACCTCCTTCTGACAGGCTTTCTGGCTTATCGAACTATTTCATGATTTTCACACATATTGACAGGATATCTTTGTTCAATATAACACAGCAGACAGTAGACACTGCATGAAATAACACAAATGCATGTGTGATAACCCATTAAGTGGCCTCGTACATTGACATTTTATCTGGTACCTATTTGAGGCCATATGGGCTGTATAAAACCTGAAAAAGTACTGTAATCATTTTGGCCTAAAAATGCCTTTTCAGCTTTACTTCTGTCCAACCTATGAAGAAACATCTCAAGCGCTCCATCTTTCTTAGATTGAAGGACCTAAGAGTGAAACACTGCAAACAGGTGCTTTCATCAGCATGCCAAAAACGGATTAACTAATCCATGAAAACATGCTCTATATATTTTATGTCATGGTATAACACTTACTAAATGATTATTTCACCTCGGACATAAAAAGCTATCAGAAAAAGTTGATTTTCTATTTGGAGGCATGAAGCTCCGTATAGAGCTACATTTTCAACACACGACAAGCTTGTTTGTGCCAATGCTCCGAAGAGACTAAGGGCACAAAACAGCAGCTGATTCATATCAAAGAGTGTGTTTAATGAAAAGAGGCAGAAGAGGAGAGAAAGTGAGGAAAAGGTCTATGTTAGCTGACATGACGGTGCATCACTTTGCATCATACGTGATGGGCTGTCATCACTCCTCACATCCAACTGCACAGCTCTCTTTACCAGACTGTGGACGTCACATGATATCAGTGAAATGGAGAAGTTAACTTGAGGCTGTGTCCCCATCCCTAGCATCCATACATGCAGCCTCTCTCCCCCCCCCCCCCCCCTTTCTCTCCACCCTCACCCGACAAATCACACCCCCCTCCCCTCCACTTCTCCTGCCATGTTTGCAGGAGCGAGGGCTTTGGAGGGTGGCACTCTGATGGCGTGAAGCCAGATGGCAGCCACAAGGCAGGCGACGTGGCGCAGAGCAATGAACGTTGCACACATACACACACATCCATACTCAATCACTCACTCACACTTTCTCTCCTTAATGAACAGCCATGAATTATTCATCACACGCACTTGCACACACGCACACACACCATGCCAGCCTCTCGCAGGGCTCACACACACACACGCATAGTTCCTGTCAGCAACAGAAGGCTCTGCGACTTCTCTCTATTTTATTATCATTTCTCTAGGCATTTTCCTCGGTTGTAAAGGAATACCAGGTGGTGCTCGACCCCTCAAACTATCAACTCCTCCTCCTTCCTCACTCCCCATTTCCTCCTATGTCCCTCTCCTTCTCCGTCTGAGTCCTTGTCATCCTCGCTCTGCTTGTTTTTCACTTTCTCTCCTCGCCACTTCTCCGACTCTTGCTCTGGCTTCCCCTCTTTTCAGCTCATCACAAGTGGGGTGTATTACAGGTCTATACAGACACACAGAAAGAGGTCCTTTGTCTAAGGCTGATTTAGTACACTATTCAAACTAATTGGTGAAATTAAAGGTTACATTCTGATCAGTTTATCCTCACACTTACATGGTTGCTCAGTATCATTCTAACGCTAATAGTGTGGAGGGAAAAAAAAAAAGAGTACAAATCACTTTGTCTACATGGTTCATCTTGCAGTTGTTGTTTTCATTAGCAAAATTGACACACATGGATAAGAAAAAATCTAGTAAAGTTAAACAGCTAGCCTCAATATTTTATTTTTTTATACTTTATTGCCACCGATTTTAAGTCATTTCATTCTGAAAATGTTGCACTTACCTGAATCATCCTTAACAAAGTATCTCTATATTTTTCAATTCTTAAAGTGTGTGAAAAGTTCAAGTTCACACATGTGCACACACACACACACACACACACACACACACACACACACACACACACACACACACACACACACACACACACGTCTACTGAGTTTATAGGTGATTGGATGGTGATGACCTACCCTCCACTGTGTAGTATATGTTGACATGCCATCTTAATCAACGTTTCTCTTTCTAAAATCAATAAAGAAAATATTTGTGGTCTGTAAAGGATCCCACCACAAGTTGCAAAAGAGTCATATTCAGTCTTGAAACCAAACTCTTGTTCCATGTTGTCCTTCAAGTTTGTTGTTGTAGAATACACCAAGATGTTTTCTTGTGTTCAGCCTCTCTTTTTCTCCACGTGGGGGGTTGTGGGTGTAAAGGGACTGTGACAGATATGACGGATGGATAGATGAAAACTCGCCCTTGCTGTCAGAAAGGTTCAAGGTATTAAAAGAAGATGTGTAGGGGAAGGGGGCGGGTTTTGATAGAACAGAAGGAGAAGCAGAGCTCTCTGGGGAGAGAGTGAGGGATGAGGAAGTCTGATAAGGTGTATGTGGATGAGAGGAGTGATGGAGGAAAAAGTCAAAAGGGAAGGGGGAAAGGAGTGAACGAGCGACGGAGTGACAGGAGGAGTGGGGCAGGCTGTGCGACTGTGGTAAAGGTCAGCAACCTCCCCTGTGAGGTTGAGTGGTATTTGAACCTCACTTTTGTTGTTACAATATCTATTCAGTGTCGTTGGTGTGTGTGCACGCGTGTGTATGTGTGTAAGTGGATTGTGCACATTGGTGGAAGTGCGTGCGTTTGTCTGGCAGGGGGCACAGACTAGAGCTGAGTTTAATTGTCTGTAACAAAGAGCTGACTCCTTTAGGATCCATCACTGTGCATCATCTGGGAGACTACCACACACACACACACACACACACACAGACGCACACACAGACTTCCTTGACTGTGCGTTCATCATTTACACTTTGGGAGCTATAGTCTCAGTTAGTAAACAGGAAAAGTGTAGAATCACACATACAAATACGCTGACACTGTAAGGCACAGAATGATAGTGGTGCCATGGGGACCGGAAGCAAAGGAAAAGCTAAACGATTCAGCTGAATGGACTCAGACACAATTGCTCCCTGCTCTAACTTTTGAGTAAATTAACATAACTACTGTATTAAAAATCAAAATCTGTAATCCTTTTCCCCAGGTTAATTTTATCCTAAATATCCTTTGTCATCCCATATATCCTCAATTTTAGGAGGTTATTTGGGTGAAATTTGCACCAGTGTCTGATTCTGGGTCTCCTTTAAGAGACACACTGATCTGATGCAAATGTAACAGGTGTGTTAAAATGCTTTGTCGAAATTATTTATAATTCACCAAAAGTCCGTCCTTTAAGTCGTGTTTACATTTTGTCATATCTTTTTCAAGTATGAATGTTTTTACGTGCATTTTTGTATTTTATTTTGGAGTTTGTTTTGTTTTTGTGGTCTGCTGTGATGATGTCACATCCTGTAGATTCGCGCTACTCTCAGTCCTCAGAGGGCCTGAGACCCGGCTGAGGAGAGGTGTGCATGTTGAAGCCCAGTCGTATGAAGTTGCTGTACTGAATGTAGTTTTTTAACACAGATGGTGTGATAATAAATCTGATCCAGTTGGCAAGGAAGTTCTTGGTCTTCGTCTCTTCCATACACAATACAACGCAGAGACATTTTCATAGCACACAGAGTGTCAAGACAGACCGGCTACACAAAGACAAGCTGAAATGATTATTGTTGACTGAAGAGGTGCAACGTTTTCAACCATTTATTTTCCAGATTAGCCAAGATGTTCACCCTGTTTGCCAAGACACCCAAATAAGCTTAAACTGGCACCCATTTGTGTTTTATTTCTATAAGCCTGACAATGATTTTCTTATTTTAAATAACACTAATAATTAATCCCTTTGTCAATTAAATGTCTTTTTTTAAAAACAGCTTAAAAAAAAAATCCTCTGGCTCATCATCACAAAATTGCTCTAGAACAATTTGGTTAATATAAACAGTATACATTTTTTAAAGCAATATATCTTCCAGCATGTCAGTTTAAATACATTTTCTTACGTTTTCTACTTATGATGTTATATTAAACTGGGTAATAACTGGTCAACAAGAATTTGATCGATAAAACCCATCTTTGAGGGTATATGTATTTTTTTATAGGTTATCAATGACTGATATGAGCATGAAAATTAGATTTTAAAAAACAACAATAAACTCATCTTCAGAGCTTATTCTCTTCCTATATCCGTCATGCATTTCATTAAACTTGAAGTTAAAACTAGTGGGTTGTTTTTATATCGTCAACAAGCTGAGGAAGTTCTGCTTGCTCACATCAAACTTTAAATATTTTTTCTTCATTTTTAAAACGAAATCCAAGTCAAAAGACGGAGCACATCATTTCAACTGGTCTCTTGTGGCTTTTGTTTTTCATGCAAACTGAACCGGCACGCAGAGAGCGACAGATACAATTAAAAGCTTTTCCTCAGCTAAAGATGGACAGCACGGATGATGTCAGATGTTGTGAGCAGTAGTCAACGTGTCAGTTAATAAAACAACATCTCTGGATGTGGGTTAATGTTTAATAAAGTACTTGTGTTTCATAAAAAACGCAAGAGCATCCATCACAGTTTGTAGGTCATTCCTTGCCTAAGTTTCGGCAGACATGAAAGCACTTTTATTTGAGTCTGTGGCTGTTCATTTGAATCTTTATTTGATCATCATTGATTTTTCTGGAGAGGCTGATGTGATCTGAAAACAGAAATCTGATTCCAAAAGGAGGAGAATGCCATTGTTCCCGGGGCTTTATTTCTGTGAAATAAGTGTGACTAATTTTGAGAGACACAGCTCGTGTGGCTTGTGTGTGTGTTTATCTAAGCCAAGAGCGGGCGTTGGAGTGAGAGCGCAGCAGGAGGTTTGGAGAAGATGTGTAGGACCAGTGTGATGGTGATAGAGACAGACAAGGAGGGAGGGCAGAGGAGGCCACAATCATCATCACCTAGGCTTTGCTCCTGCAATCGTCTCCCCCACCCCCCACCCCCCCCAAACCTTAAACACGACTCAACGCGAGCACCTCATTTTCTTACCCCGCTAATCAATACATCTTTGCTCTGATTGTTACCATTGAGTTTTCAAGAAGAGCAGGCAGCTGTGAAGGAGTTGATGACCGGCTCGTTTCATCAACTGACTTAACATATGATACCCTGGCTTTTCACTAACACACACATGCGTAAAGAACATAGAGAGATTGTGTGTGCGTTCGTGTGTGTGCGTTCATGTGTGTGTATGCAAAGGCAGGCAGGCAGACAGTGGAAAAAAACACATGATTAAGATGCCAAAGTTGATCTGTTAATCTTGATCTCGCTTTAAATCTATTAATGATTTTTAATATAATCAAATGTTTTTTTCTAAATAGCAACAAATGGCATATTTCCTCACTCCTATTAAATAAGCTAGATGTGACAGCATATCTGTATTTATTATTATAGAACTAGAGATAACTTATTTTATATGCATGATAGAAAATAGAAGTTGGACTCATGTTAAGTGGAAAACAAATTGTGGAAGCAGACTGAGGGGGGAAATCTCATAAATCCTTAATTCCCACAAACAGCAATAGGCTATATCTGATTTTAATATTTATTTTTTAAGATCTGAAATATGAAAATACTGATGGAAAAAATCCAAACTTACAAAATTACATTTCTTTTTTCACTGTATTGTTGTTGTCTTTTCGTTAAATTTAGAATTTCAGCTCATATTGTTCCTATGCATACAGCCCTTGTTTTAGCGCTTTACTGGGTCGGGGCCTCCCACCCTCTGTGTCTGTCCTAAATGGCTGTGTAATTGCAGGGCTGCTGGTTTGTGGGGCCCCCCCGCTGTGTGGAGATGAGGGCTTGACTGCTTCAGTCCTGACCTCTTCACCCCAAATCTCATTCTGTCTTTCTTCACTCGCTCTCTCTCTCTCTCTCCTACTCTTTCTATGTAAGCTTCCCTCACAAATTTTGTCGATTCCTCTCTGTCTCTTTCAAACACAAACACGGTGATACCTACATACTGCTCACACAGAGAGATCTCTATCCGTGGTAAATAGTCTAATGTCCATCCCAGCAGGGAGGAGGACACATGTGGGGCCGGGCCTGGTTTGTTAATGCACAGGAGTGTGGGGGCCTAGCAGGTGCAATCTTTAAAGCCTTAACACTGACATGGAGATTAAGAGAGAGAGGCAGACGCATAGAGCAGAGTGAATGCATCGTCACTGCATGGGGTTTCTCCATCATATAATAAGGGGCCAGCAAGGGTATAAAATAAATAATTAAGATTTTATAGAAAGAACATGCAGGGTTTTTTTCAGTGTTTTTTTTTTTTTTTTTATGTTTTATTAAATTAATCTTAACTTTAAAGTAGTAAATGAAACATGAAAAAATACTTTGTAACAACCGGATTTCCCCGTGGTGATTAAATACATATTTTGATCCTGATACATTTGTTGTTAATCCTAAATCTGCTAAGAGTAGGCTAGTATACTTTAATATTATACCTTCTGACTAACTTGTGAATTTTATTAACTGAACACAGGTTCATTTTAGTTCTGAAATATAGCTGTGTGACACAAAGGCTTTCGGAAAAGACTCTTAAGTTTCAATGTTGAATGTTTGACAGACAGATGGATGAGCAGATGGATGGAGGGACAGTTCTGTGGTTTGTAAGACTGAAGCAGGGGAAACTTAATGATCATTTTCTTTTTCCTCTCCCGAACACTAAATCCTTGCGAGCTTACAACAGAAATATTGCCATAATGTTGTGTTTTTCTCTCCAAAGTTCAGAGGGATTTAAAATAATAGCCATTAAAATTCATGTGTGTGCAGCTTGGTTTCACAGCAGCTGTTGACATAATTACAGAGAAAAAAAAAGTGTGAAATTAATTTCAAATTTAATGTAAATTATAGTGATTGGCAGAGCTGTGCTAATAGCCATTCATGTACAAAGAAAATGTGCATGCCTGGAGCATGTGTAAGTGAAGGGAGAGCAGCTAAGACAAACAGACCAGCGGAAAACGGACGTACACAGATGTGCACAAACATAAGTGAAAAATTCATGTCTGAATGAAGACTGAACAGTAAGAGCAGCACTGATTATTTAACAATGGCAAATTAGATGAAGTTTAAAATCACATTTTAACGTTATTTTTCAATAAAACAATTTGGGCCTTTTTGTGAACTACTAATAAAAACAAATGTTCATATTAGTAATTAATATGTGAGAGCAAAGATTTTAAAAAGTAACTATTTAAAACAACAGACACAATTTTATCTTTATACATGTGAAGCATACTCAATAGTATTAAAAATTCTTCACAGCTTGAGTTTAAGTTCATGAAAATGCACTTTAAAATAGCCAGAAATCCTTACACCTGCTTACAGCTTCAGTAAAATGTGTTTCTTTAATAAATGTAATCTTTATATCCACTCTGTAATGCTTAATGATCTCATTGACTAACATTTTTGTTTAAATCTTTCTGTGTATTTGAATAAACTGACACCACAACCTGAAAACATCTTTGGTTATATTTGTTGTTAATAAAAAAACATCTAACGAACAAATATATTTATCATTTTTATATATATATTTGAAATATTTCTGAAACATCAACATATGTTACAACTGCATGTGAAACACCTTCCAAAAAAACAAAATCTGCCTTCTTCAGCAGGCCCGACTCATCGCGCACATCAGACATAATAATTCTGTTTGGGTGATCGTTTTAAAAAGAACTCTTGTGGCAACTGGTGATCATTTTCTATTCAAAAACTGCTCCTGTAATACCTGAAACTGACAATTTGTTTTAAAAATACTGTCAGGAGAAAAAATGATCACATTTAAAGGTCATATTTAAAATCATTATGATTAATGAACAAGCCTACTTTCAAATCTTGTAATTACATATCAATTATCATGTTAACTATGTACAAAACTAAACTAAAAGTAGATGTGAAAATCATCCTACAGATCATTGAAAATCACAGCACAAAACTGCTGTGACTTAAATGCAATTCATTTTCCAATATACATGTAATAAGGATGTGGAAACAATTAAATTTATTTTAATTGATTATTCTAAAGGGACGTTTCAAAGAAATATCTGAGGGTAAAGTTAATATAGAATCAGAGACTCCGACATAGAGTCAAAGTATTTTGTTTAAATTCCTTTACAGTATAGCCTGGTGTCAGTTCTGAATTCAGAGTGCAACCTGTCCTTCAGTCACTTCCAGCTTCTCTGACAAGCGGCAACCTCCAGAGATAAAAATTGAAGACAATGCGTAAGTGCTAAAACCTGCAGTTCCTTCAGTGTCCACTTGAGGCTGGGAGAAAAATCCCCAGCAGTCACTTACACACCCATTCAATAATGTTGTTTTTTATATGCTAGTAGCTGTTTGTCAGGAGGCTTAAGGCCCACCTCACCTCCAGCTCTTTGCCTGTTATTGGGTTGCCCATAAGTTAGTTTGAGACAACATTTCCAATAATGTTGTTGAAGCCCATCAGTGGCGATGGGCTTCAAAAGTCAGTTTCAGTCACTGAGACTACACCTATGTTTCTTTATGTCTATTGTTTCTAAAAGCTCCACGTTTCCCCATGTTCTGCCCATAAAAAAAGTCTTAGTGCTGGTAAGTGATGATCAGGTCAAAGTAGGGCTGGGAAATATATCGAGTTTTTAAGATATATCGATATATTTTCAAACAAGATATAGGGTAAGACAATATCGTTAATATCGATATATTTTATGTTGCATTTGCATTAAAATAACGTTCTCGAGGTGCCAGGTCACCTTTTTCTCATCTCACTGATGATGACTGACTGTCTGTCCCTCTTAACCCTGCTCCTCCTCTCTCTCTCTCTTTTATTGTATTTAAGGAACATTTTTATTTTATAATATTACTTTTTAAATTCACAAACAGGTAGTTTATTTTTCCATGTGTTTTCACTGTTAATCAAATACATATCGATATATATTGAGTATCGCCATTCAGCTAATCAATATCAAGATATGAGTTTTGGGCTATATCGCCCAGCCCTAGGTCAAAGGCTAATTGGCGAGAGGCTCAGGTATGTCCACTCATATTCACAAGTGTTTGTGTGTATTCAGGCAGGTGTGTTAAAGTGTTTTTATAGAATGAGAGGATGAGATAGAGTGCAGAGACACAGATAGAGAAAGTGAGGGTCTAGTTGTCCTTCTGACTGAACGGATATATTATATAAGCTTATGTGAACATGTAGATGCATGCTTGTTTATCTCTTGTGTCTGTGAGCAGCATCTTTTGGTGTATGCGGCAGAGATGACAGTCAATTAAGCTTTAAACTGCTTCTCGAGGTGTGGACTTGAACTGGTTTATACATACAAGTCTGTTAAGAGATCCTTAAGAGTATTACCATGTGAAACTAGAGGTATGTAAACTTGTGTGGCTCCTGCTTTAAGGTAAGGATAATCAGACAGTTGTCAGGAAACTTTTTTCTTTGCCAGGCCAAGTGGACCAATGACCTAACACAGTGGTCAAATATTTCTGAACTGGACATTTGTACCTATTTAAATATATCACCAGGTATATTAGGTTTATTTTTTTATCTGTAAATAATCATCCTTTTAATAGCCAACTGTTTAACCAGTTGTAAATTTAGTCAGAGATGACTGTGTGATTATACTGTGTATCTCAACTCCAGCAACCTCCCACTTAAGCTTACCTATGGGAATGCATTATAAAAAGGAAAATATTTCTGGTTCTGCTGCAGGTTTTTCTAGTTTTTTCTTTTTTTCACTTTCAAGGTTTGTCATTTGTAACGTGTAATAATGCATGCTAAATCAGTACCCTTTAAATCTGGCTTCAGCCTGAAGTAGTTATACACATACCAGCATGTTTATAACACAAAACTCCCCTCCATATAGAAATGTGTTTATACTGATGAGGAACGTCCATTTTTGCATTTAAAAAAATCATGGAGTATGAACAATGCGTTCATAAAAAGCTCTTACACTTAAATACACACACATAATTTGACAGATATTTTCCTCTGCTGTCCTCCAGGCTTGTCACTCACAACGTCACCTTGGCATCTGGAGTATCCCCACCTCCACCCAAATTAAAACAAGGAGGGCAAAAAGATATTTTCCAATTCAGCAGATGTGAGTCATTTCATCTTGTGATTCAAATGAGTTTGGTGTTTTGTGTGAACAGATGTCCATACCCCACCTCCTTTATCAGCATTAGCTGATTGGGTTTTAGCATGCAGCTTGCCGCGCCTCTGCCTCACAGGTACTAACACACTAATCTGCCTCTGCACAGCTGTGCAGCATGGTGGAGGAGGGAGGCGAGAAAAAAAACAAGAGAGCAAGGGCAGAATGCAAGAATAAGATGGTGAGTGGCTCGGAGGGAGGAAGGAGGAGATGGAGAGGAGAGATGGAGGGATGGTGGGTGAGAAGAAGAGCCAGAGGGCGGCCTGGAGAGAGGATGTTGGGAGATATAAAGAGAAAAACAGATGCTGGCAGAGGAGAAGAAATGAAATAAAAGAGAGGTGCAGAGAGAAAGAGAAAATACACAATTAATAAAAGACTTGTGGGAGACTAAAGCCATTCAGCCCGGAATACTGGAGGCACAAAGTTTCTAACTGCATGTGTGTGGGTGTGTGTGTCTGTGTGTCTGTGTATCTGTGTGTGTGTGTGTGTATGTGCGTGTGTTTGTGTGTGTGTGTCCGTGTGTGGTGAGGGCAGTGGCTCTTAGATAATCCCTCAGTGGCTTCCTGGCCTGTAGCACCTGCAGCACAGCGAGGGTCACACTGGTGACACACTTTCTGCTTTAATAGCATGTGTGTGTGCTCGCAGGTGTGTATGTGTGTGTGTCGCCTCATCATTGTAATGGAGCTTTGTGTGTTGCCCACAGCCACGTTAAACTCTGCACTCCCAGTCTTCTGAACTGCAGCGTCGGGTATATGTGAGTGTGCATCTGATTCCTGACTGTGTGTGGGTGTGTGTGTTTGACAATGTGGCACAGACCTCTGGTGCATTTGTTTACCGAGCCGTCCCACCACAACAACGGGGCTCTTTCTGTCTGCACACCTGTTCAGCAGGCCTGACATCATCAGCACTCAGCGCACAAAGACCACCTCTGCACCCCGGAGGGGAGCAGCAGGAGGGGAGAATGAATGAGAGCTTTGGGAGGAGCAGACTGCAGGGAGGGAAAATGCAAGAGATGATGAGAGAGGGAGCTAAGAATGAGTGAGAGATGGTGTAGAGATGTTGAAGGGCTGAATGAGAGACAGAGCGATGCGGGGTGGAAAGCAGAGAAGGTGTGAGAAAGATACAAGTTTTTAAGCTGTCAGGAAGATATAAAGGGTTTAGAACAGGCAGATTATGTCGAGGTAAAAGGGGAAGACATTTGAAGGGTGGGTGATGACGGTGAGGTAAGGTGGTTGGGTGCTGTGTCCCTTGCGTCATTCTCCTCCACCCCAGGAGTTGATCGGGTGCACTCAGCTTGTGAGCTCATTAAAAAGCACCCATTATCCCGACATTTGCACGCATCACATGCAAAACTAATTTACTTGTAAGAAATTAAAAGTTCATTTTAATTGAGCTCGCGCTGCAGTATGCAAATTAGAAGTACATAATGTACATTGATGCGGAGCAGACAACACACCGAAAATGGACTTAACCCTTTGATAACAATACAGGGAATCATTAAGTCCAAATTTACTACAAAAGGAAACTAAAATTAGTCTGAAAGTAGATATATTATACTACACAGATATACACCTTGATCAGACCTTTCTTATGAAAATGTTAGCATACAAAAAACTCCAGGATCAGGATTGTGCACGAAAAACATAAAACTGTTTGTTTTTGGGGCGCTGGTTTGTTGGTAGCTTCTGGCACCTCATGTAAAGAGCCCACAGCCCTCGCCGCACCTCATCCCCCACTATCTCTCCTCATATCCTGTCTATCTTCAGATGTCGTATCAAATAAATGCAAAAATCCCACACAAATGTAAATATACCTAGGTATTTTAGACCTATATTATATCATAACTGAGAAAGAGTGTTTCATTGTGTGTACATTATGAACAGATATGTGTGTGTGTGTGTGTGTGTGCGTGTGTGTGTGTGTGTGTGTGTGTGTGTGTGTGCGTGTGTGTGTGTGTGTGTGTGCGCGCGCGTGTGTGTGTGTGTGTCTACGTGTAAATGTCCAGAGTTTGTAGCTCAATAAGTCAGTGATGCAGTGAGGATCCATATGTTCAATCCCCAGGTAGAGGTCAGAAGTCATAGATTAAGGCTGGGGTCAGGCAGTAAATAAGATGGAACTGAGCTTTCATCTTCTGTGAAAGTGTGTGTGTGTGTGAGTCCGTGTGTCCGTGTGTTTGTATTGTCTCCCAAGAGTGTGCCGGGTCAACCTGAACCCTGAGCTCTGACCTTCTTCACCCAGCCTCCAGCCTGTCAATAGCAAATAACATGTCAATAATATGACAGTGTGTCACCTGGAGCGTCCAGTGGAGAGAGGGGGTGGGTGGAGTGAGATCACAGTGGGTTGTGTGTATTGCTGTTTGAATGCATTACAGAGCACTGGTATGTGGCAGTCAAACACATGACTTAGTTTGAAATAAATCTGCACTATCAGGACTGTTAGTCCTGGGAGCTTTTCAAAAATAAAACTCCTAAGATCTTCCCTTCCACTATTACTTATTTTAAACTCTTCTGTCACACTTAACAGTTTTATCGTTTACTGATCAAAGTAGGACATAGAAGATGATGGCTAGCCTTCGATTCTTCTTTTTAATGTGGCTAGAAATGTTAAAAAACGCCTAGCTACACCACACTAGAGAGGGTGTGAGGTAAAGTTTAAGGGCTGCAGAGAGGTCAATTGGTTGGTAAAGGCTTGGAATAGGTGAGCTGTTGGTTGTCTAAGGACAGCTTTGTGTTTCTGGATTCTGTGTTTTGAATCATTTTCCTACATCCTCGCAATACAACCATGTCATATCACCAGGTGAGAAAAAAAAAACGTCATCTTTGTTTGTTAACATTATAACATTTTCTCCATACATGATCTAATGGACAGAGAGAGAACCCCTCTTAAAGGTTCAGCAGTTAGGTAGGTAATGAATAATAATGGTTTGAATATTAATATAACTTAATGTTGCTTGAGTATTAATGATACTAACCAGCAATATCATTAACATTATTTTCTTCATGTAAACTAAAAGAGTAGATACATTTTATTTTCATTTGAAATACGTTGAGTCAGCACTGAGTCAGCGATGTGTTCGCTGCATGCTGCTGTGTTCACCCAATGACGACAGGTGAGGCTGGCACTCACAGGGCATGGCTGCTTGGCACAGAGGGTCGGCGTGGAAGGCGGGCGCGTTGTTAGCTGGCGTGTGCAGGCCCTTAATGAGCAAAGTGTTGATTTGGCGCTGATCCTAATAGGATCAAAGCTGTCATTTGGCTCCCCCGATGGCTGACAGGAGGCCAGGCCTGGCACAGCACCAAGAAAGAAAAGAGACTACATCACTTTCACGGGCTGCGTAAGTACACATAGTCGAACACAGCCTCTTTTCACGGTGTATTTCTTCTCTTGTTGGCACTGCCTCTGCCTACTCTGTTGCTTCTGATCTCGATTCTCCCTTAACTGTCTCAGTACTGGCCTCTTATTTATTGACACATACTAAACACTGTCACAAAACATACAAAGGAGCTAATGGATGTCATTATGGGAATGCAAGTTGGGAATGTGACTGTTGCAGGATATGTGTTGAATGATGCCAGTCTACTGGAAAAGCCTCAAGGCCGTTATCTCACAAACTGAACTCACCCACAATGAGGGCAATAGGAGCGATGTTTATTGAATGTAGATGATATTGTTATGCACTAAGGAGCGTCTCAGCTGGCTTCAGCTCATTGAGAAGAATGATTTATTGTCCAGGAGTAAGTGGGGTTTATTTTGGCTTGGGAGCGTTGCATGCCCTAAGGGCTGGTGATGGATTCACTCACACACGTATGCATTGTCACTAAAGGATTCGTGCACACACAAAGAACAAGTTTCATGCAAATGTAGTTACATCAGTGAACAGTGAAAGTGTATGGTACAAAATAAAATAAAATAAATAAAATCAAAACTCAGATATGATGGAGAGAGCAAGGGCAAGAAAAAGGAGACAAAGACAAAGAAGAAAAATCCTGATTGAAAAGATCAGTCCCCCCTCTGCTTCCAAATTAAAATGCAAATGTTTTTCTTTTTTTTTTGTTATCATTATTTGCCTTACCCTCTTCATCCCACATGAAACCCCCACCCTTTCGCCCTCCACCCCCACAGCCAACCCCCTTCGTCTCCCCCATCCTTTTGTCTCAAAATTAGTGAAGCAGAGTGCTCGGGCGGCTAATTATGTATTCAAATGAAAGAGGCTCGTTAATGTTGCACTGGGGAGAGGCAAGATGATTGGGAGAGGGTGATGGAATTGAAATGAGTGCCGGGGTGTCGTTCGCTCGCTCACTCGTTCGGGTGGTGGCGGTGGAAGAGGCGGTGGTGCATCTGGAACCAGCCGAGCACATCCCGGCAGATGTCACCTCCCGGGGGGTGATTGGAAAGCAGGGTGGGAGAGAGAGAGAGAGAGAGAGAGTGTGATAGAGAGAGAGAGGGTGTGTACTAAGGGAATAAGGGGGTTGGGGTAAGGTAGGACGGCAATGGTTGCAGGAGGAAACAGGGGTGGGGGGTGTAGCAGGAGGTGTGAGGTGTGGGTAAGGACGGGGGGAGCACGGTCAGACAGGAGACGCACACTTTACAATGACAGGATGGGTGGAAAGTAGGGAGGGGAAGCAAAGCTGGGAGGGGATGATGGGGTGATGTGGAGGAGGGGTGTATGTTGAGGGGTGCACATGGCTTTGTTTCTACAGAGGACACACAAAGAAGAGAAATGGGATGGTTAATTTAGCTCAGCAGAGAAAGGGAGAAAAAAAAACAGAAATGAGCTAATGAGCATGTTGTTGTTGTTCTTGTTGTCACTCTATATGGTCGCTCTGCTATTTGACCTGCTGCCGATTGCGTCTGTGAGGAATCACAGTAAAAGAACGATCATTTTGCTAACAGAGCCCTGATTATTCAGCACAACTCACGAACAGTACAGAACATAGTTCACAAGGCATACATCAGAACATTTATTTCAGGATTTTAAGCGTAAATATTGAACCTTACGGACTATCTGAGTGAATTAAATGGTTACATATTAGACATTATAAGCTTTGTGTGTGTGTTTACAGTAGGTTTAAGTTGAGTTGTGTTGAAGTGAAGTGAAGTGAAGTGAAGTGAAGTGAAGATGCAGTTATGTTCATACAGCAGCTGCAGAGGAAAAAGTACAAGCTGAGTGATGCACAGGGGCAGAGAGGGATGAGGTGAGGTGTTCGTACAGCTCCAACCAGCCATCTGCTCTCTGTGTCCTTCATCTGACATACTTCTCACCCATATTGGCCCATACAGGCGCATGCACATGCACAAAGATACACTCGACCTGTACATATCACACACACACACACACACACACACACACACACACACAGTTTCCTCCAGTCTTATCCTGTATTCATGAGGGCTGTCCTGCCAGCTCGCTACCCCGAGGCCCCTGGCTCTGTGGCCTGCAGCTATCATTAGAGAGAGTCTGTACTCTCATTATTGATCCCCTGCCTGATAATGTTATGCATGCTCTGTCCCTAGGGGGCACCACTGGGACTGGTGACCCCCACCAGTCCTGCACTGCTGCTGCAAGGTGTTTCATCAACGACACATCGGTACACAGATGCACACACACACACACACATACATATGGTATTCTGGTCTTTCCAAACAGCTGAAACTGAGGTATGTGATACACATACCTAAACAATGAATACAGTAGGTGTGACTGTTGCCTTATGGGTAATCTGTAGATACAGAGTTATAATGTGAAGAGACAAAGTGAGGATTACGAGTGGCTTATCTAGCTATCTATCTATCTATCTATCTATCTATCGTGTTTGTGTTTGTCTGTCTCACTCTCTGTTTCTTTTTTCCCCTCCTTCCCCCCTCCCTATTTTTTTTCTTCTGTGAATCTCTGACGGAGATGCATGGTGTTTCTAATTTGGCATGCAGACATTAATTCCAGCACAGCTGCTGCCTCCTCTTCCCTCCATCCTCTCCCCACCTCTCTCCCTCCGCAGCCCCCAACCACCCACCCACCCCCTCAACCCCCACATCTCCTCCTCCCTCCCTCTCTCCCTGAAGGCTTCTCTCTAATGTGCAGCTTCAGAGAGGCGCGGCAAATTAACACCATTTGTTCTACGGAGCATGCCTTCTTCTCAACACTACAAGCATATCTTATGAGGTTTGTCTAAATGTGAGAGGGACCAAGAAAAGAGAAATCCACAGACATGTTACCATGTTGTTCTTTCCCCCTATTCAAATCCACAAAAGAGACAAGCCCTAGTTTTTTATATTTCAGTTTTTACACAAGAGATTACAAAACCCTTGTTACTTTCTTATCTGCAAAGTTGTGCCTTTAGCAACAGACAGTCCTTTGCCTCCAACTCACCAGCACTGTCAGAGATCAAAATGTGTAAATTGTCTCTGTTACAACAGCCAACATCTGTGCGACTACTGAGAACTCTGTCGCCTCAGACAAAATGCTGCACAAGTGTTATTTATCTATTAGCACACATCAGTGATCTCTCAAAACAAATGTTTTATTCAGACTTACACCTCCATTAGAAACAAATATCGGTTTTGTCAGAGGAATAGCAGTTGAAACGGTGGACCATATGTGTGAGGAGAGCAAAGGGAGAAAAACAGAGCAGAGGTAGGTGGAGAAGGAGGAGGAAAGGTGCAGGGGGAAGAAGGTGTGGAGAGGCAGGAGCATCTGTATACTCCCAGACAGGTTGTTTTGGCATTCTAAGTCCAGGGCTGACAGGAATATTGAATGTGGCAGGCCTGGCTTTGCATACTGCACACAAAGAAACACAGCCACATGCACAGATACACACACATGCACAATCGCATATACACAGCCCTCCAGACTGCCACCTGCCCCCCTTGCATAGACCCAGCAGGGCTCTCTCTCTGTGGGCACAGCTCCCTTTTGAGCCATGGGCTTATTCCCTCTTGTACTTCTTGTCCTACCTCCCCCTTGCCCTCTTCTTCCTCTTCTTTTGTTTACTTATATTTACCCTTCCCTCCCTCTCTTTCTTATCCCACATCTCCTCTCTCCTTTGCTCCCTCCACCCTCCTCCTTCCTCCTCCTCCTTGCCTCCAAGATAACAACATTATTAACTGGCCTAGTTGACCTACACTCCTGATAAACTCATCCCACAGAGGAGCCCTGCTTTTTTCATCCCTGCTGCAGCGTGAGGATTACTATCTCCTGGACCAGAAGAGACCATAAACATCAAGTGATCAGAACAAAGTCTACCTGGGATGAGATGCTAAACACAGATATGCACACTTGCAGGGCTGATGCGAAAATAACAGTAAGAGGAAAAGAAAAGGAACGTCAGCGTAGAATTCAAAGCTGAATGTTAAAAAATAAAATGTTTACAGCTGCTTAAAATCAAAGACTTATATTAGCTGCTAATTAGCTGATGATGCAAAGCAATTTGATTAGCTGGAGTGAAAATAGTGTCGGCTCTGGGCCAGAGAGTCGTCAGCTGTGCCTCAGCTGGGAGAGAGCTGAATAACCTCTTTAGTGCAGGTGCATGCTGGGAGACCGCAGGGGGATCAGGCTCAGAAACTAAACAAGCGCTTGGTATCAAAATGATAAATCTTCTTTAAAAGCAGAAATCGTCTTTTTTTTGCATCTTTCGCAGTTTTCACTGCAAATGGCACAAAAAGAGGACGTCTGAGGGGAAAGGGTGTACCACTGAGTCAGAAAGTGAACCTTAGAGAGAAATAACTAGAGAGTCAGACAGGAAGAAGCAGGCAGAGCGTCCACTTGAAGGTAAATATGGAGGAGAAGGAGGAGGAGGAGAGTAAAAAGAAAAAAAGAAGGATCAAGTGTTGCTGCACTTGGAAAGCTGCCGCCACATCTGCTCGTTCATGATGTCTGTGCGGCAGCCGTCAGCTGTCATTTTGGACCGCAGTCAAGTGGAGCAGAGGTACCGCCTGACTCACTGCCTCCCGGCCTTCTCCTGTACCCGGGAAGCTGGTTTGCCTTTCCACTGCTCTGAAAATAATCCTTATCCTCCCTTTAGCCCTGTAGTTGCATTTTCTCTCTCTTGACCCTGACCCTCTATAATGCTTTCTTTGTGTCTTTTCCTGGTTAAAAAATAAAATTGACCACTCCAGGTTCCTCTTGCCAAGATTTGGAGTGCCACTGCCTGGCCATAGAGGCAAGTCATAAATATAACTTGGGCGCCTGCTAATAACTAATGGCCTCCAAACCTCTGCCCAAACAACAAGCCAATCCATCATGAAAAAACATGCCACTAACAGCCAAACAGGATGCATTACGGTGGAGCATTTAGCCCAATTATCACCACCAAACAAAGAATTTAAGTGTCCCAATGCATTAGGCAGGGTTGTAAATAATGGCATTGTATTTAAGCACTACCATTAGGCTTCACAGACAAACATCAGTTATTCAACACTCCATTCACTTCCCACCCATCTGCCTAATAAAAGTGAGGAGGAGAGAGAGAAATCAAGTGCAGGGTAAAAGAGGGGAGCAGAGGAGGGGTGAGACTTGGATGATCCATCAAAAAACCCACAGATATGGAGTTTGGCATGTTTATGTATCCAAGGGAATCATGCCAATGAAAAGATACACCATAAAGGAAAAAGGATGTGGTGAGTGAGTCAGAGAGAAACAGGAAGGTGAGAAGATGCTGTTGTATGTTGAACTGTTGTTGTGCATCAGACAGCCAGGCAGCAGGGTGATGAAATAAATAAATAAGTGGTCTCTGGTCTGTGCGGCGCGGTGCTGTGCTGTGCTGCGGTGCCTGGTTGCCCATGAATATTCCATGAGGCAGAGAGTGGGGAAGTGTGCTGCCTGGAACATCTGGTCCGGTCCACAGGGACCCTCGTGGCGAGAAAGCTGCAACTTCAGGAGGAAAGCAGGGAAGGAAGGCAAAAAAAATGCCAATAAAATGAAGGGGAAAAAAACAGCAGCAATCAGCAAGCCTGCGCATCATATGGTTGATTTGTTTTGCTAATTTGATTTTAAGACCAGCAGTCCCATCAGTACAAAACAAACTAAACGAATGAATTCAGTAGGAAAAATACATTCTTCATCATAAGGGTCATTTTTCCAGCTTCAGCTTTATGTATGATCAAATATGCATTTCAAACTGCATTTGTATACAAGGCACTATACTGATCATTGAAATTGAAATTGGCAAGGCTAAACATATTTAAATGTTTGCTGTGATGAAGATGTTGGGTTTTGTGCTGCTTGTATTCAGATACCACTCTGAATGAATGTATTGCATGTGGGATAATGGTGCTCACAACACAGAGTTGTCCACCTCCTTATTATATGAGCATGTATACGAGGGGGAAGTAAGGGTTTGAAGTTGCAAAGCTAAGATCAATGGTGCTCAATGTGAATCGAAAGCTGTTATGATGGAAATGTGAAGCTGGTGAAGAGTCGAGAAGCAAAGAAAGGAACCGTCATCAGCATAATGCACGTGGCAGAATGCAAAGCGAAGCGGTACAATGCGTGTGGCCTTGTTGCCGCAGCTATACAGTTTGAGCAGTCCAAACACTTTGGATGGGATCATAAATATGACAGAGTGTCCTGGGTATGAAGATCAACAGGAGCATTGAAACGAAGGGATTACAGTCATGCATTTTCAATTTTTTTCCTGTTTGTCCAGCACGTATTGACAATTGACATTGAAGATGACTTTGACTTTGCAACTGGGAACAATCAAGTTTTTGTCAGAAAAATAGATAAATATTATGTAAGGACACAACTCTGACATCCCAGTTCTGCCCTTTCAGCCTATAGTTACATAACAGAAAACAATTCCTGACGAGGCGGTGGAAGTATTGTTAATGTTGGATTGAGTCTGAGTTGTGGAAGGAAACAAAATACACCTATAGCTTTTCCTTTAATACTACAAATCTGAACTATGTTTCTTAATTAGCACAAATTCTCCTTATGTGATTTTGTTACATGTGGGACTAGGGAGTTATTTTAATCTTACACATCTATCTATTGAATGTCTCTACAAAGTTTATATGTAATGATGGGCGTCTTTTAAACCATACAAATGCATTTGAAGCAATATTAAAGTTAAGACCTTAACACAGGACACCCAACAGTGCGTCCCATCAATAATCTGCCCTGTCAGCACACCCATAGTCTAAAACCAACTGTTCAATGTAACAATTTGAAATGCCTAATTTTAAAAAAGACCTTTACCACAGAGGAACAGTTTAGGAAGGGAAAACCATTAGGGCACCAACAAAATGTGAGGACTCACAAACACACAGGTGCACATTGTTATTGTGCCCCTACTGTATGCTCATTAGTGAAGCTCTTGTTCTCTGCAACAATTTCAGTCTTATGTGATAAAAAGCGACTATGCTGAATAGTAGAACGTCTCTCAGGACTCTGAAAGACCTCAAGGTTTGGTTGCTTTATAAAGCATCTGACATTCGTATTTAAAAACAACAATACCATCCCTGTTTGGCATTATGGCGGTTGCAAGGTTAGTTATACAACCTTGAGCAGAATGATTGCCTCAGTAACTGTCTCTGAAACAAAAGAAAGAAATAGATGAATTTATCTGACTCTTTGTGATTCAACCAGTGAAAGGAAAAACGTGTTTGCAGATCTTGTAAATCTGCAGTTTATTTATGTGAATATTTTCTTGTTTTGTTTTTCAATCACCTTTTTGTTACTGGTTTTATGAGAAAAGCATCCATTTACATATCTAAGAGTATACGACCAGCTACATTCCTGTATACAGATTAATCAACACTGTAAGAGTTACTGCACACTTTCTATGACCATTCTTCACTCTTTTACTGCACAAGTTCAGAAACGTAGATTCACTATTTTGTCACCTGCATTCATCCTTGTTTTTTTTTTGTTTTTTTTTCAATAAGCGAGCAGTTTTCACCTTCTGGCAGGGATTTATCATCTGATGGTAAGCAGAATGTTTTATAGATCTATGAAATCATTGACAAGGAAAACCTCTCCTCCACCCACAAGACTGAAGAGAACCTTTTTCATGCTTAGTGCCCGAATAAATAGCAACACATTGCTCTTTCCAGAGGTGAGACTTCATAAGAATTTGTAAAAAAACTAGCATGGAACTAAAATATATTTATTTGCTCTACACACAGTATATAAGATAGGGTCGACTAGATGTAACTTGAATGTTGGTTGATCATTATTATAAAGCAGCTGGAGCCTTGAGCTGGGAGGACTGGTGAATGAGGGTCAGGGTATCCTGTCCTGTTTTCTGGATCAAGGAGATCCCCTAATTAGGCAGAACTCACCCTGTGATGATTGGCCTTTACCACCGAGCACCTGAGCACCACTCACCATGCTCGACATCACTGCTGCTATTCTCTGTTAGCCATGCTCCCTCTGAAAGCTTTTTTATAACGGCAGCTCAGAAGTCACATCACCACAGTTTGTTGGAAATAAGCATGTAAAGCTGCAAACTAAACTAAATAAATCATAGATTGAAGTGTGTCAGTGATAACTGACAAAGTAAACTTCCTTCTGTGCTTAACATACGGATAATTAAAATATGATCAGTATCTTGAATTTGTTTAGGCCCAACTTCTTTTGCCTGTGTACTTCTGATAGATTTTTCATTAAGACATCTATCCAATACACAAAACCAGATATTCATACATGTGAGGATATATTTTAAAGGTGGCATGTCTCAATCTGAATTGTTAATTAATCTAAATCAAGATTCGAGTTATTGTGTTATTTGCAGGAGGAAAGACCACTCTCTCTATATATGTGCTCGTTCACACACAAACAAATAAAACACTCAGCTTTGTGTCTGTGATGCGGATTGATTCTCAAAGCTACTGTACGGTGATTTAACTGTGAGGCAGTGCATCATCCATAAACGTGCCCTGAGTCACGCTCGCTTTCAAACGCACGCAATCATGCATTACATTAAATTGTATCTTCACCCATTCATGTAAACCTCCCAAGATCACAGAGTTAATATAAAAGACTGTCTGTGTGTCACTTCCTTGGGCTGAATTCACAAATATGTTATCTTATTGCACCTCTAGGAATTCTTCTAAGTGACACACATTCAGAAAGCTGCTGAGGGAGCAACGTTTACTGAGGAATGGAGTGACTCCAAAAAGCTTTGAACAGGGTTGACCACACTGAATGATGTTATTACTTATATATTAGCTCATCAACCTGCTGTGTAAACTATGTCTCCATTGAGTGATTTATGTAGAAGTTTCATGTTTATCATTCAAAAAATATATATATACTTACAGTAGGTATATGTACAATTACTGCACTCACAATGATGTTTGACTAACCAAAACTTTACAAAGCAAAGTCTCTCTATACAAAGTCAATACAAAGAAATAATGAATTAACAATATGCCCGTTTAAAAAAAATACCAGGTGTCTATGAAAACATGCTGTACTGTTCCCATAAGAAACTAAAAATAAAATCCTGTCATTTATTGAACTCTGTTATATGTCTCTTTGTATAAAAGCATGTATAGGTTATAAAAATGTTTGCTTTCCTTTTTTGGGGGTTACTTGCTGTAAGGATTTTTGTTTTAAACACTTCAAGAGTAATAATTTCCTTCCCATGTGTCTAAAAATTCATAGAGTATTTATCTTCCTTCATTTTTTTGTCTTACAGGTTCCGCAATATTTCTACATCTTAAAGAATGTGTTGTGTTTTCCAGCATGGTAATAATCATTGTCAGCCATTTAAACTGCCACTGGTAAAGACTGTAATTTATACTAAGCTTAATGTTTACAGGCATTTGAAAAACAAATTCAATTGTAAACACAACAAGAAGCATTGACACAAATGTTTCTTAGAGAGCACACTGTGTCTGCTCTGCAGTGCACAGGACTGATGGGAGTGCAGGAATCCTCTGGTCCAATATGCACTGATGGATTGTCTGTTTGACCACAATATCTGTGGTGAGAGACCACATGAGCACACCTCATCCATCATACACAGACACACACACTCACACACAATCAAATTCACCTTATACCATCACTCCAACCCACATATTTCCTTTTCCACCTGGGACCTTCACATTGAGAAAAAAAAAAAAAACATCTGTCCTTAACCCCTCCTCCACAACATAGACGACCTCTCCTTCTTCACCTCTACCCTTTTTTACACCCACACACAGCAAAGCATGGGGAGTAGCTCTGCTCCCCACCCCCCAACCCCCCATGGTCTTGCCTTTGCTTCATAAAATGTCAGGAGTGTATGGCACTCCAGTGCAGTTGGAAGTGTGCAACCTTGAGCTATTCACATCTAGCTCTGCTAATTAACGCTGAGATAGTGGGGGGGGGGGGGGGGGGGGGGGGGGGGGCGTTTATGCAGTGCTTTTATAGTGGATGTTAATGTTGCATGTTAATAGGAGCTAAAATCATTTAAACATACCCAGTAATCATTTATTAAATCATTTTCTGCCTACATTCAAGCTGATGAATAAGCTATTTATTAATTAAGATGCATTCAGAGTTGCTCTCAGCACTCAGGTACCAAACTGGGCCTTGTTGTGATTTTGGCATTTGCCACATTCACCTACCAACCGAATGCACTTTCTTATTCCATCATTGATAAGGGAACATTAAGGCTTATAGTGAAAGAGCCACACATTTATGACAGAATGGGTAAGTAAATGCTTTGGCAGAAATCTGGAAAGAGACTATTCAGAATTCTGTTAATGAAGTTATTTGTTTTTTATCTTGTGTTCAGTGATTTTGCTTGATTTCATGTTTCTTTTAATGCTGCTAATGTAAAAATAAACTCGCCTCAGCTGAGATTTTTTTGTATTTAAAAAACTCTTATTCGCATTCAGTTCTAGGCTGACTGTGTTGGAAAACTTTTCAGACACATGCAGCTAGTGATGTTGTTTGATACAGCCAATATTAGCTGCTGGACTGTGCAAGGTATAAGGATTACATCAATTAGGACATAAAGATTATAGGTTAGCTAACCAGAACTTACAGATGGATAGGAAGAGACCAACATAAACAGAAAAAGAGTTGTTATTATAGCAAATATCAAGTAGCCTTGATTTTGGTCACATAACAGATTCAAAATCCCCTCATCAATCAAGCTGACTATGAAATGACAGGGAAGGTCACCTGACTACAGTACCATGATGACAGAGGTCAAATGACAAGGAACATCTTACTTTGCTCTTTTCTGCATGTCCAGTCCAAAAGCACAATGCTGTTATATAACGCATGAAAAGCTTAAAATGGGTTGAAATGACACACATTAATGTCTTTCAAAGACAAGTAAACCAACAGAAAGAAATTAAGTCATATTGTCTATGCTGTTCTTATTGATACATTCTTTTCATGTCAAAATAAATGTTGGAAATGTTGGAATTTTCTGTCATCTAAGATTTTGCAAAATTGATGAGAATCTGCATGACGATGTGCAATAGGGGAGAAGTCCTACAAGGTTAAGAGTGTGTAATCTCATACAACTTCCTGCATGCACAACATTTATTATACATATTGAGTGTACGGTGCAATGCTCTCCTTCACATCTCCCTGTACTCCCTCTATCAAATCAGCAATTCAGATAGGATGTTGGTCTGTTTTCACAGCAGACGCAAGGAGTAAATTAAAAGCAGTGGCTGACAGAGAACCATATGGTACCACTCTCTGCAAGAGAAAAAACACAGCAAAGATTAATTGATAATAGCTGGCACTTCCACCACCTCCAACAGGGATATTAGTGTGCATGTGTGTGTGTGTGTGTGTGTATTTGTGTGCGTGAATATGCGCCTGTGTGTATGCATGCAGTACGTGTATGTGTGCAGATTTCAAACAGCATGTGTATACTGAAAGGCCCAGGAGGGGGACCTGTCAGACAAAATGGTTTGTATTGTCTGTAGCGTCAACATGCCTACATTTTTAAACTTGCCATCTTGTAAGAGATGCTGAAGACTTAAACAAGCAACACATTACTCATGCATGACAGCTTTCAGGGCACTATTGGGTTCTATTGTTAAATGTGAGTTTTGTTTGGCTATGGGTGTTTGTCCTCGTTTTTGCCTGTGTTTAGCCTACAATCCATTCATTGTACAACCTGGTGCATTCTGTCTGTGTCTTCTGCAGGAGGGGAAATATGACATTAAGTCAAATACTGAATGTGATGAAAGAGATTCAACTGGCAGTTCCCCAAAAATACTAAACATTGTTACAAGAAGATCCATATCCAAATCTGTATCTGCCTTTTTTTATATTTTGTATAGCAGAGTGGTCAGTAACCCGTTCATTTAAGGACAGAATTCAATGCTTTGTGTCAGACAGGTGAGAAACCCTGCAGAGGTGGACGGGGGCCGAAGGGGAGGAACGGGAGAGATGTTCTCTTTGATTGGATGGACTGATGCAAAGAAGAGGAAAGAACGAAAAGGAGTAGGAGAGAACGAGAAAAAGAGAGAGACCACTCAGGGGAAATCAGCTCTCTCCACTCATAAACAGATTCATCATCAGCTCTGACAAACCACACGCCGCATAACGATGAGCTTAAGTGCACAGAGCAAGAAAGAAGGGAATGTGTGTGAGAGAAAAAGAGAAAGAGAGAGAGAGAGAGAGAGAGAGACAAGGGACGGAAAACAGGAAAACAGGAGACACGAATATATATAAATATATATACTGTGCCGTGGTAAACATACATCAATCCTTGATTTGTTAGCATCATTGAAGCCTGGCTTTAGCAAAAAAAAGAAGTTCAGTGTTATACAAAACTTTGTATCTGTATAAAGTTGTTTCCAGATTATATGTTCAGCGTTTGAATGAAATCAGAAACTCTTATTAATTAAAATCTAAAATGTTCCCTGTCTTATAAAGTGATATGTTAGGTGTGTATAACTTAGTGTGATGCAGACAGGCAGCACTATTTGAATAAGACATCTCCATTTATCTCTTTATCCTGCCTGTACAATTATTTCCAGTGACAAAGATTTCAAATTGGTCTAATATTGAATGGGTGCTTTGCAGGGCTAGGTAACTGAGATTCATGTGATAAAGTGATGGTGGTGCGTGATGGCAGGCTGGGTGTGGTGCGGCAGAGGGGAGGACATGGACCCATGAGATGGAGGAGCAGAGGGGGTGCCAGGGGCTGGACTGACAGCCCATAATTACGGCTCATTTTCAGTCATTAAGCCATGGAGTGTGAGCAGCTCTCACACTAAGGGAAGGGCTCTGATTAATAATGAAGCCCCGCTCTCCTCCTTCTAATACACTCACACACAGATATACTAAGACATGCGTGCACTAACACACACTGCAGGATGAGAATGCACATGTATGGGTAATACACACTGCTCCACTCATTCAAATCTAATAGCTGGTATGAACAAATGCTCTGTGGCTTTTAATACCTCATATAGGTAATATTTATGGATAAAAATACCTTTGTCTGAACAGAGACGTATGTTTAAAATACTTCAACTTCTTGTTTTTCACTGTTTTGAAGGCCAAGGGAGCTGTCCAGGAAATCTGTGGTGCTGAATTTAAACTGAGCCCACAGCAGTGCCTCCCTCCCCTTCTTCCCCCTTCCCCTTTTCCTTCTCCTCTTTTCTCCCCACCTCCTGTCTTAACCCAGTCTCCCCACCTCCCCCCTCCTTCACTCTGTTCTGGCTGGCTGTCAGAGGACCCACCGTCTCCTTTGAACTCCTACACCGGCACCCTGCAAGGATCAAACTTGGAGCTGCTCCCCGCCATGAAATATTTAGCACGCAGAAGGGACATATTCAGTCAGTGTCTGTCGAGAGGCTGGTACAAAGATGCAACATGAAAGAAAGAGAGAAAATGAAAGGAGGAGAGGAGTATTTTGAAGCTGAAGCTCCGTCCTTTCCGCTGTGAAACTGCAAAAAAAAAAGAAACATGACTACTCAGTTACTATTTTATTGGATGATGTAATCTTATTAACAAAAAGAAGGAAGTAGTTAACAGACAGAAAAGTGTTTTCTATGTCAATAAAATGACCCATTATCTCTCATCCTCTTCCTTACAGGTCCTCCATTCAAATGTATTTCACACTATGCAAAACTTAAATATTTACTCCACAACACAAGGACCCCTGGCGGTGCTGCAAGCTCGTTTTGGTATTGTATCAGGCATCATGTAAATATTAGATGTTGATCTAAATCTGGAGACTTCAACCCTGGTTCTGTCAAAGCCGTAACCCAGAAATAGAAAGAAGAACAAAGTAACAATCGCAACTTAGAACCCTGCTATTCTCAGCCGAATCATTTTGAAGAGTGAAAAAAGCCAATGTTGAAAACTGCTGTGTGAATCCACACTTCTGCTGTCTCAAAACTGTTTGTTGCTGGTGTCACAATCTCCATGCACCACACTCATACAGTACATACACCAGCATCACCAGCAGCACCAGCACAGAACGGCCCAGGACAGAGCTGGCTGGTCCCAGCTGGTCCCTGCTAACACATTCCACTGCACCCTAATGACAGCAGGCCCCCCAGCCTCTGTGACCCTGGCCCTAACACCCCTTCATGGGCCCCCAGGGATCCCGCAGGGCCAGGAGGGGTGAGGAGGAGGACGGATGGAGGAAGGATGAGGAGGAGGAGGGGGGAGGAGTGACACAGATGAGGGAGGACACTCCAGGTGGTGGGACAGCTCTGAGGGAATTGGAAGTCATGAATATATTAACTGACAGGAGGGGGAGTAATGAATTCAAATTAAATTATATGTGCCGAGCGCCACACGAACACGAGCAAACACGCCGGGGATATTTCAAGGGGGCCGACATAATTACACCTTTCAGGAAATTTGATAAAAAGGAAATACATGTTAGACAATCAGAGATGCAAAATGCAGCTGCCAAGCTTGTGTTATACTTTTAGAAAGTTAGATAGAATTAGAAAAATAAGAATTATTGGATATTGTTTGCATGGTTTGTGTTCTTGATTTCTTTCCTTCCCCTTTCTTGAAAGTGTTTTTTCTTTTATCATGTCTTCAAAAAAAAAAAATTGTGTAGTGATGTTGAAAAACAACTATTACTCACATTTTTATGACTCACTTTTGTTTGCCATCCACCAAAAAAAAAAAAAACAACGTATGACCTATAGGCTGTTTCCTGTTCTACATTAATTTGTTGTAGTATTCTGTCTCTCTTCTGGCCAAATCCAGTAGACATTGGTTATGTTCCAGGCCAAAGATTTGGTCCTTATGGCTGTGGTAACAGGGAAGACCCCCACAAGCCAGGAGGCTAGAGCAAGTCCAGCTGTCTCCCAGGGCTGGAACAGACTGAGGCAGCCTTGCAAAGCCCCCCTCTATCCCAACTCCTATCCCATCACCCACTTAGTCCCTCTGCCGGTTTTCCCTTCGCCAGGGGCAACTGTCATCCCCGAAATCCCCTCTGCTGTGGTGTGGGGCCAGGTGACCAGAGGGCAAACAGCGCTAGAGGTTTATTGGTCTAAAACAACAAGCAGGACAAGCAGGCCCTGACGGCAGACAGAGAAAGGGGACGCGAGAGGACAGGGACAGAGGGTGAAAGGCAGGCAAGAGAGAGGTCAAGATGAGGAGAAGTGTGGGTTTGAAGGAGTCGAGGGAGAGAAGTGGATATAGAGCAGTCCTCTAAACAGCCTGAGGCAAAACAAAGATAGAGAGGAGAGAGGAGCACTCCCCTGCCTATTGTTCAGCTGATCCCATAAACAATATCCCAATCCCTGTGATCTGCAGAGAATTAGGCTGTCCATACGGGCCTCCCTGCTTAACAGCGAGACGAACTGGCCAAAGCTGATAGCCAGATTCATTAAAGTCTTTATTTACCTCAGAATGAATTGTGTATTGTTTTTAAGATCAATGAAGTTTTCTTTTATGTCCGCACACCACTGTAGGAATAAACAATATTGAAAAAAAAGTGACATTGCAATATCTTTTCTTTCTGCGATCTATATATTGCGATACAAAGTGAGTTTCTATAGGCTGAAATATGGGCAAATAAAATTTGAATCTTACAATCCTAATTTCATTATTTTAAACTTGAATTCTATTTCATCTTAGGATCAAACAATATGAGGAACAAAAATAGATACTATTTTTGGATAATATGAATCGTGATTTTTTTTAAATTTTAAACCCTACATTAGCTATAGCTATTTTCAACATGTTTTTCGTGATTCCAGAAAAAATCGATCCATTTTTTACCACTTTTGTTTAACCAAATACCGCACCATAAATCTGCAACAATTACTCTGAGTGTAGCTGATAGCTAGCTTGAGCTTCATCTGACTGCAGGAAAATTGCCTGAGAGTGTGTATCATGTACACATGCTGAGTGAGAAAGCAGTGCTCATTTCCATTTCTTCTTATTTAATGCAACAACAAAAAAAATCAGACCTTTGCAATGTGTTTATTTCAGGTTCATCTTGCAATAATGATAAAATAGCGACTTATTGTGCTGCCCTACACCATAGGAATATTTTTTTATGCTTGTATTAATTTACTTTCCTCATGTCAAAAAGGGATTCTAGGCATATCTCAGTAAATGATAAATCATGTTAACATCTTTTTGATAGAGTATTAATTAAACATTTACAGTTTTCGTCAGCATAATGTGTTATATGTGAATATGTGAGAGAAATCTGCAAGTAATGGCAGGAATGTGTTGTCTGCACAATGAAGTGCTGGGTCAATTATGGATTCTGGTGAACTATTAAAAACCACAATCTCACAGAGTTATGATTCAAGGTTCCTATTATTTGGCGACACTGGAAGATAAGGGGAGATAAAGAGTGAGATGCCACAGGGATAAACTGTTATCTCAGTTTTCACATGCCCCCTTCTTTGTCCTTCCCTTACCCCCCTAACAATGAGCAACCCCACCTGAAAGACTGAGTTGCCTTACCTGATAGAATGAGCTACACTACATCCCCGAATGAGTTAGCCTACTTGACAGAATAAGCTACCATACTGGGTAGAATGAGCTACCCTACCTGAGAGAATGAGTTAGCCTACATGACCCAATGTGCTACTGTACCTTACCTGAAGTACTGAGCTACCTATCTGACAGAATGACCTCGTCTCCCTGAGAGAATGAGGCACCTCTTCTGTCACAATAAGTGGGAGAGGCTGTGCATACAGTCACAACCTCTCCCACTCTCTCATCTCCGCCTTTTTTTAAGATCTCTCTGAAGTTATCTCTTTTTCCTCAAGCATCTCACGTCCTTTTCTTATTTAACATGTTAATTTTGGAGTGTTTCATCGAATAACTGTATCTTACCATCTCCTCACACCTCTTCTCTGTGCATTGTATGTATAATGTAGCCTTCTGTTCTTTCCCCACCCCCCTTCCTCCCTTCCTTTTTTCATCTACTTGAGAACAACTCAAGTCCTTGCCTCTCACCTGGAAGAATAACAAGGATTCGGTCCATTACAGTATGGCAGGTTCTTCGCCCATATGAATACAAATGATGACAGATCTCATGCAATTTATATTAATCCTTATTGTCTACTAGTCCCTGACATATAAATACATAAACGCAAATTGAAAGCAACGAAAGCATATTGTTGGATAAATGTATAATGTATGTAATATGTAGGACAGGAAGGTGGCACCAGTAACGGCTTTGTGTGTTTTCATATGTGTGTGTGTGTGTGTGTGTCTGTGTGTGTGTTTGTGGTGTGCATGCACTATGTTGCAGATTAGGAGGTGCGAGACAGCAGATGGGTTTGTCTAAAAAAGCCCCAAGCTCCCAACACCAATCAACGGTTGCGGGTTGGGATTGATGTTGAGGTGACAAATTATTTCATTGGTGCAGATGAAATGCTGATCGTAAGTTATCTAGATAATGCCACAGCAGTGCTGGATGCAGACTAGCAGGGGGGACAAACAACAACAAAAGAACAACTTATTCGACTACTCCAGAATATTTTTGAAGGATTACAGTTACCCTTGAACAGCAAACCGTCTCACAAACAGGCAAAAGACTCGAGTCTTTTGAGTAAGTGTAAGGAAACATTTTTTTACGCTTCAATGAGACAGCTGCTTATCCAACCTCATCCTTGCCTCATAAATAAGTATACGACCATATATTGCTGTGTCAGTCCCTTGTCTGTGAGCATGTGCATGTGTGACAGATGAACACGGACGAGTGTATGAGCAGAGAGGCTGATGACAATGACAGGACTTGATGAGCAGATATAGCCCGCTGCTGATGCCCTGACCATATGGCCGGGTATTGTTGTGCCTCCCCCTCACCACCACAGATGGTGCCCGCAGCAATACAACACAACAAAAAAACCTAAGCCATTGTTTTACCAGTAGCAATCATAATAAGGGGAAGGAGGGAGAGAGGCAGAAAAAATAATAATTACTTCTGCAGTCAGAAGAAATCTGTTCTTCTTCAGAGCTGGTGTCCAGAAGGGCAGATTCCTGAGAGAAAGCACCCAGAGTGGTTGTTGGTAATTGACTGATATGGTAATGAGTGCCTAATTATACCCGGTACGCAGGATTGGAGGGCCGCCTACACAGTCACTGCCCCATGACCTGCTTTCTGACAAACTGTCACTTCATCTTGCCACATCACTCAGAGGCTTATCAAATATGACCCCAAAATAGACAAGCGATAATATACACACAGGCATAGCTGGGCATAGGCACACACACACACACACACACACACACAAATATGTACAGTACACTTAAAGGCGTGTAACACATAGATATGCTTTTACTGCCTTACACTAAAGTGCATGTGTGTGAATATCATAACACATGTTCGCCTCCGCAGACAATCGGCTGATACTGTAATAAGGCTTAAAGTCAGGGCAAATGTAAAAATTGCTAGTATAGAAATCCTTCATATCAGAGACAGACATCAAATTATAATAGCTTTGTGTAGCAAAGACTTTACAAAACTATTTTTAGCTTTTTTGATTTCATTTTCCTTTCGCAAGATGTTCAGCTGTATTATGGCTTTGAAACATTAGAGTCGTATTATGTTTCATCTGCCTGGGTCACTGTTAATTGTACAATTAAATGGGGCAGAATGAAAATGCACAACATGATACTATAATGTCCCTCCCTGTAAAAAGTCATAAATGTGTATGTCACATTTCTCACACCCCAACCACCAAGCTAGCTCTAAAGTTTGGGCTTCTTAAACTTAGATTTCTTCCCAACAAGTCTTCTATCTGTTATGATTTTATTGAATCTTTCGATATTCTTTTGATCACTGAAGCTCGGTCGAGTTAAGGCAATTTAATCCCCAAGTTTGAAGCCACACCAGCAGTTATGTTCATCTTTATCAACCACTCTTGTCTGGTCGTGGTGGCAGAGTCGGTTGTTAAAAAAAACACATAGTAAATAGTAAAGCTCTCTTACTTTGCATCCTCGTCTCCAGACTCCTAAGCTGTGGCAAGATTTTATCAAGGATTTTTCTGATTTTCTGTCCCTCCAAGTATGACAGAATTCTATTACTTGGTGACTTTTATATTCATGTATGTTGCCCGTCACGTGTGCTTCTCAATTATTTAATGCAACTCACTGAATCTTTTAACTTTGTTCAATTTGTAAATGGGCCCACTCACCTCGAGGGCCACACTTTTGATCTTGTCACTTAGTAATTTTAAGACAAAGGACATGCGTGTGTCTAACTACATGATTTATACTGCCTCATTCATCCTCAAAGCCTTCCCACTTGGCCAGATCTCGAGATTTTTTTTAACTCACCCTCTGCCAACAAAGTTTTCAGAGGCATACCTGGATACTTAATGACTCAGTTATGCTTAGGCTGCACTCACAGTAGGTAATCCTTAGCATGCTCAAGCACATTTGACCCCCTAAGTCCATTTCATTTGACAAGTGGGAGATCTCTGTAGCATGCAGCTGTAGCATGGTACACTTCCTCAGCCCTGGCACGATTGGAAGAGGTGTGCTTCAGCACAGTATGCTCAACGCATTGCGTAATAACTAGAGAAAATGATTTTTTTTTTAAAATCACTCTTATGTAATATCACCCACATTTTGTAATAAACTGCTGCTTTTTGTAATAAAAGTCTTGCAACGCATGTAATACATTTCCCCACATTGTGTAATTAATGATTATAAATTGTGGTTGTAATTACTTATTTATGAAAATCAAATAATATGGTGCACTATGTAATAACAAACCAGAAATGTAGTTTTGATGCAAAAAAAAATCAATACACACAACAATAAAAACATTCATCAATGCTTTCCAGCATGACTTATAATGCCTCAAATCATTTTTAAAAGATATGGCAGGGTTTTGAGAGCCAATCAGAGCTATCATCTTTTTTGTTTTAATTCCTTTTTTCGTTGTTTTGTTGTTTTATGTTTTATGAAAAGCACTGTCAACTTTGTTTCAAAAAGGGGCTATAAAAAATATTGTGCTATAATAATATTATATCTGAAAAACCACAAATTAAAGCATGTCCTGAATGGTTGTCTTAAACATTTTGTTTAAAAAAAAAAATCCACAGGAGTTCTTTTCCAATTTCATTCAAATCCCTTGCCATTGTTCACAAGTTATTCACAGAGCCAAACATCTAGTTGTAATTTGGACACTGCTGAGAATGCTATTCAAACTTACTCTGCAGGGTTGCCAAATGAAAGCCCTCTTGACCAAAGCAAATCTAATTCAATGGAGTCCCCAATAGTCTGGCAATATCACAGTAACTGTATAAAAATAGAATAAAAGAAACAACTGGAAAAGAGTGCCGGTGACGTCAACAGCGCGTTTCTGAAAAGTTGAAAGATTTTCAACTTGCCTGCTCGGAGTGGCCGCATAAAAAAGGCAGAGCGTTCAGAAGAAAAGACGCTGGGCGCTGCACTTTTTCTGTAAGCGGAAGCTTTCTACTGAGAAAGCTCTCTCGTCATTGAGAAAACTTTAAAAAGACGCTGCCGCTCAGAAAAAAATGCTAAGTGAACACAGGGCCTAATGCTGAAGGTGGTGGTGGTGGTGGTGGGGGGGGGGTCCCCTTTGCAGGTCTGAGAGGCAGAGACACTGAAGTATTATGTTTTTATTGTTCTTACTGCTGTAAGCTATGTTCTTATGGTTGTGCACAACTGGGAGACTACTCTCAAATTTGAATGGTACGTAGTATTTATTGATGTTGAGTATGTTCTCTTTCACACTTTAAGAACTAATTCTGTTGTATTTTTTGTAAACACGATGCATTTCATTAGTTTGATACTGAATAATATTTGTTTGAGTTTCTGGTAATGGGCAAACATCACATGGAAATGACTTATTTGGCAATACGAAGAAGAAAAAAATATTTTTTTATTCTTTGCTCTTAACACAGCAGGACTCATTATTTACTAAAACAACTCCTAATCAAATCCTGTCAAACCCCTAAGGTATTAAAGAGACTGTTCATATAAAACGTCATGTCACATACCGGTAGTTAATGTGTTCATTTAAGTTAACAGTCTAATTTTTGTCTTGGGGTGGTCACACGTTAACCGAGCGGAGATAAGGTTTCAAAATGTTATCACATACTCAATCTGTAAAGTGAAGTTAAAAGATCAGTCAGCTCTAGACTGTTGCTGTACATGTCTCAGCTGATTCACTGCATGAATCAAATGTTTTTAACAGTGATTTTCTCAGTTATGGCAACAGCATGCCAACACTGAGGTTTGATGTAAACAGGTGGAGTTTTCAGAGTCGATGCAATACACACAGTTGTTACGATGCTGGCAGTTGTTTGGAATATGCACACCTCCTTTTTTTAACACTCCTCTCACCCATTAATGCAGGCTGTTGCAGAAAAACAAGTAGATCCTTCTGTCAGTTTGATGTCTCCGTAATCTGTCAATATACTTCCTTTCTAATGTGGGGTGTGAAAGTTAAGTGCCAGAAAGCCATTATATAAGGTTGGAGTAAAATAAGTAAAATAAAAAATACATTTAAAGCTCAAGATTTCATCTCTTGCTTTGCTCTCGCTCTCTCTCTCTTTCCCTCTCTCTCTCTCTCTCTCTCTCTCTCTCTCTCTCTCTCGCTCTCTCTGAGAGAAATGTTGTTGTTTTATTTACAAAATAAAGAAAGTACTACTTTCTTTAAGGTTATGTTAAAGGTAATGTTTGAGTTCTTTTGTGGGGATGGTCTGTCAGTATGGATGCTAACTGCTGTGAATGGAGGCTATTAATTTCTTACTGTGTGCTTTACTGACCCAGAAAATGATGCCATGGTACCTGTATACAATGGACCAAAGAAGCCACAGCCTCGGCCTCACATGGTCATGCTTAGCGGCGGTCCTTTGACCTCATACTCAGCTCAAATAAAAGCTGAAGATTCAGATCAGCAAAAGCACTATAAAAAGTATCCTTGTCAATAAAATTGAATCCATAAATTGATGAACGCATTAGTTGAGTGTAACCTCGCCTTCACCTGCCATCTATAAAAAAAGAAGATCTATCTTGGAGCGGGGGTATGGGATCTAATTTAGGGATTCGACACTTGCAGAAAACTCGAGGAGGAGTTGTACAGTATGTGTGAACGCAAACAGCAGAGTTTTTCACTCGGACATTACCCAGAGTTTTGTCTGCCAGACCTCTGGTATTATTTCAGCAGCAAGTCCGAGTGAGCTGATGTGTGAACGCAGCAGGATATTAACCAGATAATTCACCTCCAGCCAATAGGAGAGGGTGGTTATGTTTATATCCTCAGAAGGGTGCGACATACAACATTTTGTCATGTAATCAGCAACCCCAAAACAAAAACCTATTATTCAGAAAAACCTTGAAAGTCCAAATGAAATGAGCAAGAATAAATACATTGGAAAAAAAGGAAAAGGAAATGAGGACATTCAATGACACTACCTTCATCTCTTCAGAGGAATATCTAGCATGGCGGTTCAAGCTGAAGACTGCCATGTTGGTTTGACAGAGATGCAAATGTTTCGTGAATGACTGTACAAAACAAACAGCCACATGTTAAGTACAGTTACTTATCACATGTTCAGCACAAATATCCCATATAATGTTAACATAAACCTCTTAAACACTGCTTACAGAATGAAAATGACCTTAGGATACTCATCAAATTGCATTGCCTAAACTGAACAGAAACAAGTAAGAATACAGTGTAAGATGTAATGTAATGACTAATTTGTCTCATTGTTCAAAACCACAGTTGTGTGTAGGGCTTCATACATAACAAACATTAGGATTAGCTGCATGAAATTATGTCAGTGAGTCTAAACACCAAGTGCGAGAGTTAGCTGGCAAACCTAATGAAAATGACTCGCATTTCTTATTAGCCTAACTCAAAAAAATACAACTATCACATGTTTATGAGATTATTTGTATCCCTAAATTCCTCAACAATGATTCTGATAGCTGTCCTGCCTAGCTCTACCTTTTTATATCGGTGTGTGTGATTTGCTAACATGGTTAGGCAAAACAGACAGTGAGCTCCAAACACTAACTCACCACCACATGAAATGTTTGTGGCCTAATTTGAGGCACCACTCTTCAAAGTTGCAGCTCCTCGGTTGACCCCAGTTATTTAGTGCTCCATTTTACATCAAAAACTTTTAGTAATTAACTCCGGCTTGATTAAACTGCAAAACTTCGACTTTACAGACCCAGAGAGGGGGGGCTGATTTTTTATAGAAGATCTACACTCTGGAAAAGATTATCTATCAAAGCGAAGTGCCACTCCTATTGATTTTTTTGAACCCAAACTATGCATGCCCAGCCCTCCACTTGTTGTATTAAATTTCTAATTATTTTTAAGACATAGCCTACTCCATACATGGTTTATGATGAAGAAAATTCAGCACATTAACTGTGTTTAAATTCATCTTTGTGGGTTGCTGATTTGTATGGAAAAAAACTCAAGACAAGACAAGTAACAAGCTGAGGTAGGTGGCCAAACTTTTTAAGGGCCTACACACCTCATTAAAAGGAGAGTACAAAAATACTGAACTACAGGCTTAATCTAAGCTGGTTTCATGGTAAAGTTTTATTTTATGTAATCATACCTATATTTTTAAGGCAAGGTACATTTACACTCTTAGAGGGAACCCAATACATGAAGACATGTTGACCTTTTACATGTAAGCCATACAAAAAGACCCTAGATTTCTTCATTTTAAGAAAATTTGAAAATATTGATTCAAACATATGCTGCCATTGTACTACATTCTGGGTAGTGACAAAATGGCTACATTATTTTTTTCAAAACTCTTTCCTTGTTTAAATGTCGTCTGTTAAGCCATTTTAGTACACACCCCATCGCAGTGTTAGTGAAGAAGGCAATAATGAAGAGATTACTCTCAATGAAGATCAAAGTGAATACAATCAGAGAGGCGAGGAGGCGAGAGTGGAGCTAATATGATAGTGTGTCCGGCAACTGCGAGTCAATGTCAACAGACAGAGAGAGAGGGATGATGAATAGGCCTACCTGTTCATTTTTAACTTTATTACTGTACACATGTCAGAGTTGAGGAACGTTTTGCATCACTTTATCATCACATCACCCCCCATGCTTCAAGTCTTCAAGTCTTCATCACTTCTGTTATCATTCAGTGGGAAAATGTGTTCCCAGGTTATCACTGGAGACATATTTGGAGATATGATGATCTGGTGAGTTATACAGTTATGATCAGTCAGGACACATCGCTAATACCAGGTATTCAACCCCTCTCTCTCAGATGGCATTGACAAGCAGTTTTTGTACAGACACTTTTGTATCAACTCCACTTTTAGCCCCCTTCCCATTTTTTGGATTGTATTCCCTCTGATCTTCATTGTATATAATTTCTTCATTATTCTCTTCCTCACTTACACCGTGATCAGGTTAATTTAAAAAAAGGCATAACGGACGACACTTCTGTAGGGAAAGTATTGGAAAAAGAACGATGCAGCCACTTGATGCACTACTAAGAGTGCACTGGAGTGTTTACAACAATTCTAGACTACGCTTGAATTTATATTTTCTAATTATCTAAAAGAGGAGAAATCTAGGGTGTTTTTTGGTATGGCATACATATAAAAGCGAGCAGTGTTAATCTAATAACTTCAACATGTCTCAATATGTGGGGTTCCCTTAAAGATAAAAGTAGCCTACTGCTTACATCAACGAGCCTCATTTTTTATTCAAGTTTCCAAGTTAACAATAACTGTAATAGTAAGCCAGCATGTCATTGTGTTGTGAATAAGTTTATTTACACCTGTGCCTCTCCTACTGTTAAACCATTTCCAATCAAGGTTATTTATCATTTACCAAAAGCATTTCCTGATCTGTATTTGAAAAACACAAAAAGAAAGAAAAAAGTGTTCACACCCTTCTGTACAAGTCAAACTACTGAGCCCTGATTTGAATTGGTATTATTTGTTACACCACTTCATATACAGTGAACTTGAAAGACGTAATTTTGTTTTGAGTGGAAGTACTTTCTCTGTCTTTATTTCTTTATTACCCACATTCTGTTGTCAGAAAAACAATCAGAGGGAGAGGGTCTGAAACAGAGAAATATAATTATGCTACATAAATAAAGAGGGCACAACCAACAGACAGACAGACAGAAGGATGAGCATCAGACACGCGGGACGTTTCCTGTCATGTGGTGTGATCATGTATCATTGGTCAGCATGCTGGGTCAGACCCTGGTCGTATCAGTCCAGAGAGATGGCCCACCCTCCAGATGGCCTCAGTCCAACAGGTGGTACCATAGTGGGGGTGGGGCTGAGAGGTCTGACATCTGCCATCCACAGCTAACCCCTCAACACACACACACACACACACACACACACACACACACACACACACACACACACACACACACACACACACACACACACACACACACAGCATAGTTTGCAGAAACACCTTTTCCTTCTCCCTGTTTTACATTTGTGCTGCAGTTAGATCTTTACACCTTGGGGTTCAGTCTCCCACTGTATGTCTGTCTCTGCAATCAGATTTCACACTCATCTCACACATCATGGCTCAGTGTTCGCGCGTTGAAAATTGAATTGTGTGCTCAAAGACAAGACTGTTTGTCTCCTGCCACCTTTTTCCAGCAGTCAATATGTGCTCATTTCTATGGCTCAAGCTTTAAGCAATGACAACTCATTAGTGAATGTATATGGCCTTGGATTGTTGCAAACTAGCAAAGATTGAACATGGATTCACTGCGTGGCCTTTTGTTTTATTTATTTTTCATTTATTGATAATCTTGAGCTGGTTGTCGCTGTTTGTGATTAACCACAGTGTCATGCTATGATCTGCCCTGCACTTATTAGTTTATTGAATTGCTTATATAAGAGTAATGCAACACAGAAGATATAGATGACTGGAAAATCAACTAATCCCTGAGGAAAAGTGGGATTTAAAGGCATGGACAGATAACTTTTGAGGAAAATAAATCATGAGTAAAGAGATTTATCTATCTGATTGAAAGCACTACAGAAGTATGATATGCAGTTCCTTCATTTGTCTAAACACTTAATACACACTTTGTTTGAGGGCAGATTTGGTTTTCACTTGCTGAACGAGAGAAAGTTAATCGTAACTGGCATATTGACAACAGTCTGGTAGTCTTTACATTTTGATGACATTTTTATTAACAGTATGTATCATCCCCTGAAAAATGTTATTGATCATATATTTTAAAGAAATGTTTCATGATCATCAACTATATTGTTCTATACCTCACATATTTGTTGATGTTGTTGTTAACAGTTATTTAATTTCAAGTTGAATAAAGGTTTATTTTGTATTTAAAGAACATCGGAATTAAGTGTTGTCAGCATCACTTAAAGCTTATTTAATGTGTGAAGAAAAAGTCAAACATTTATATGTAATTCTTCTAAAATTGTGACAAAATTTTCTTTAGGACTCCGTCTGTTATTTTGTCCTTGGACTTGAATTTGACTAACAAAGGGCTATCATTGGTTGAAATCATTAAAAATGAATAAACCTCCAAACATTCCTTTCTGCAACGACAACAATAATTAGGTAACCAAAGATTTTGTAGCCTGTGAGACGGATTATAATCAATGTTTTAGTTGATTTAAAAATGATGTCAAGCTAAAGTGTTACTCGAATAAACATTTTGAATTGTTATTTCACATTCATTTAAGTTGATTCCCTTTAAGAAATACTAATTTGTTCTCATTAACTTTTTCTACGACAGCCACATAATGATTCTTGATTATCATTTTAGTCACTTTAAAATGTATTCTGAGTTTTTCTTCTTTTTGTCTTAAAAGGCAAAACTGATGTCTGAAAGAAATGCAGTGACTGCCTTGAAAACATTGTTAGATTTAGTAAGAAAAATGTGACACATAGAGAAAGGTAAAGTGACCTCACAACGAAGGTTGACCAGAACTTGCTGCTAACGTTGAATTATTCATCAGACATCATTGCCGTTTTCATCTACCTTCAATTGACAGTTGTCTAGGTGATTCCATATGGCGTTTGTGGCAAGATACATGCACACACACATAGACACATTAATACACACACGCATAGCCAGGGTGGGGGTTGTTCAGGGTTGAGAAGAGATGATTGGTACTGTGTTGTTTTGTGTGTGTGTGTGTGTGTGTATGTGTGTGTGTGTGTGTTTGTATGTGTGGGGGGGGGGTCTCAGCACATGGTAGAGGTCTCGTTAGCACCACAAGTGTATGGCTAAATTAGTCTCCTCAATCCCTCCATCACACCTGCTCTCAGACCCTGCAGCTGTCACTGAGCACATGTCTGTATATCTATCTGTCTATTTATAAGGGGCAAAATGTTTCATTCCTTACATCAGTGATTCCCGATCTTTTTTCCTTGGAGTCCCCCTCCTGCTGATATCTAAGAAAAGCTGAGCACCCCCAGGACCCAGAAAGAAAAAAAGGCGATATATTGTTGTAAAAAATGTAACGTGCATTTTAATCGTTTTCATTGACAAAATCCCAAAACAATATGCTTACGCACACTTGTTCTTACCAAAATGTCTTTGTAACTATCCAGTAAGTGTGTTATCAGGATTTTGGTTAATATGTGCAAATTTAATATTGACAATCGCACCTCGGAGCTGGAGTACTAGAGTAAAGTACAGACTTTTACAAGTTGCTGAGAGCTTTGTGAAACCTTAGGCTGCAAGTCTGACTCTTGGGCCCGTTATGTAAATACAATCTGTGTGTTTACAACAGAACAATTGCACATAGTGACCTTCGGTGGGTGCCAAAGCACACCCAACCAAATTCCTCCATAATGTAGCTTTAAGTAGGAGATCTGGCTGTTGGGCTAAGAGGAGGACTACTGCTGTCTCTCATTTAGTCATATACAGTATAAGGCTAAGAGTGAAATTTGTGGTGAACAAGATTCAAGTTAACATCAGTACATATATTTTTAAACATTGGAAGAAACAGTCACGTTAGCGAAAAAGCCTAATTTACTTATTCATAGTGACAAATGTATTGATTGATATTTCAATGTCCTGATGATAAACAAAAACAGTATCTTCATGTTTAAAATTCTCTTTTTCCCTCTTGAAAACAAGTCACTTTTACTTGCTCAGCACAGTCGGCCTTAAAAACAGTACCGTTGATGCCTTTATTTAAAAAAAAAAAAAAGCACTGTAATGCTTCAACTTTAATCAGCTGATCTTTGCTTTGGTTTGCTGACCTCGGCAGCTTCTGCCCTTCAGCTTTTATCCATTCTGCCTTGAACTGTTAAATTGCTGTATCTCTCTGTTCAGCATTTTAATGTCTCTTCTGTTTGTCATCTCATTAACTTATATGTAATGCCTGGTCATGCCTCCCCTCCATATAGTGCAAAACTCTAAAGAATAACAAGGCAAATGGACTTGAATGAAAGTAAACAATGGACCACAGATGTAAAAAGGTCAAGGGGTTGTGACCCCTGAGGACAGTTTGTTGGATGTGGTCTTTGCTGCCACCATTTCAGCAGCCTGTTATTGCTGGTCAGGTCATGTCCATCTGCCCTCACAGAGCGGGATAATGAGTATTAACATAACAATATGTGGGGGATTTTATAAATAAATACTACTATATACTTTATTTCCCTCATGTTACTTATTACTTTCTTTCTCTGCCTGTACTATCTCTCCACTTGTGCTTACTGACACGGTGAGGCTTGACCTTCCTCGAGCATAAAAGCCAGCTCCCAGAGCCTGAGAGACCTTCACAATATTGCTTTTGAACAGGGTCCAATAAACAAACAATTACAAAGGAGGAAGACATATCAGTGTGAATTGCTTCATGATGGTGAAGCGTTTAATTTCTGATTTCACAGTCTTTTTGGAAGAGGGGACAGAGGGCCAAGACAAACAGCAGCCACTTTCCCAGGGAAACACACACACACACACACACACACACACACACACACACACACACACACACACACACACACACGCACTCACACGCACACACACACACACACACACACTTATCTCTCTCTCTCTCTCTCTCTCTCTCTCTCTCTCTTACTCTCGCTTCATTCATCACACAAGCACACACATACACACAGTGATTGTCATGCCCTACTGTCTTGGAACAGCCTGTAATTACACCTCATGGCCTCGTGTCATGGCTCACATTTTCAATTTAATGTATAGATGTAATGCATTGTGGCACAGGGAAAACATCCATCTCTATCTGGGTTTTAACATGCTCCTCATAACTGAATCACATTTTGAATAATTCAATTTGCAGCCATATATAATCACTAAATATTGTGGGGAGTGACCACAGTTTCAATGCTCACCTAATGGATTGATTCAGCTATAACAGCGGCCAGGAGTGAGTAGTTTTCCTACTGGCTTGTCTAACCGCAGTGTAGCCATAAAGACCAACATTAAGCTACACACAAATCAATACATACCACTGGAAGGGGGGGGGGGGGGGGGGGAGGTTCCATAGTGAAATTTAAATGGTCACTCTTGTATAAAATCATCAATGCTTTATCCTCTTCTGTAAGATACATTCCTTTTTCTACAAACATGAAAGAAAAAAATAATAATAATAGTGAACCTGAGGTCCATAGAAGTTACAAACCCTGGGGTCAGGATTCCCCAAAAAAACATCCTGGTATTCTACAAGATTGGAAATAAAGAGGAAAAAAGCGATTATTATTAGACTGTAGGCTATATATATATAAATGTACATTAATGTTTCTCTATATAGTATATTACAGTTCATAATTTTTTCTTTCCTAGATTTTCTTTCATAGTACTGATTAAGCTTGAAAACATTTCCAATTAAAGAATCTGGGGAAAGTGGAAAGAAATATTCTTATCCTTCAGGTTACTCAAAAATCAAGTACAAGCACCATAATGTACAATTAATCCATAACTAACTTATTCAAACTTTAAAAAAGAATACCAAGAAAGAATTAGCTCTAAAAGTGAACTGATGTATTAAAATGGCACATTCTAATAACTGCTTCCTGCCGCGTTGTTAAATATTTATGTCTTAATTTGTCAGCAAGATCTAACAGTGTGCCCTATAATGTGGTGTAGCTGTGATACTGAATTTTACTATTCTAGGTAGCAGGTAATTACAGTTTTTTTTTCTGTCTTATAAAACATGAACAATGTGGCATGAGCGTCTGACATACAGAAATATTTAATTTGAATGCCAGTATTGATTGGTACTTAAACCCTTTGACCTTCGAAGATACACAGAAAAGAGTATTCAGTGCGAGTTACTTGACTTATACATCGTCCAACCATCCTCTTTTGCATCCCCCCTCTTTCTGTATTTTTGCCTCAATTTGGACACACACACACACACACACACACACACACACACACACACACACACACACACACACACACACACACACACACACACACACACACACACACGCGTGCTCTCGCCTGCTCCCATTGTTCCCCCGTTATTGTTCTCAGTGGATTTGTGTGTATCATTCGACCCCCTGATACATCTGCCAGCCTGGGTCCATTGTCCGACAGCGTGCCACACAAACAGGCTGCAATTAGGCGGCGTGTGGCTTTCTGTAGCAACGTGATTGTGTTGGCCTCGTCTCCCTTGCAGCACCTGTCCCGCACATGTTAGACTCCTTTGATGGGCGGTAACTTAACCCCTGTTCAAATTACTCTGGGATAAAAATAGCATGGTCATGTCCACATTCAGCTAATGATTAGTTCAGTTAAGATCTCTTTACTGTACAAATTATTAAAAAAACCACCACAGGACACATACACAATAGTCATTTTACATGTGGATGAAGTGCAGTTGAAGGGCATCAGTCGAATTAATACATGTCAAATAATTATTATTCAAATTTCTAGCTATATCATTTGTCTGAATTACACTTGTCTAATTACTGTTTTTTAAGGGCTCTTACTTGGCCTCGTATAGCTAATGTTAGTTGAGATTTTCCACACAAATTAATGGCTGAATCATGATGGTCATCATAGAGTCACACAGGTCATTGATTTGTTAGTGAAACAGGTTAGATAAGCAGATAGGATTTATATGTAACAAAAAAAAATCTGGAAAAGATGAAGTTGAATTTTTTGGACTGTGATCCAGCTACAAAAGAAAACACACAGGGGCGGCTGTGGCTCAGTCGAAAAACAAGCTCAGAACAAGCTCACAACAGAAACTTGTGAGCAAGCAATACGGTGCATCAAAACCACCTCACTTTTATTAGGACACATTGATTTCACCTTACAAGAGTGATAATGCCTGGTGTTTTTGGAATGTCCATCTCTGCGTTTGTTTTGGAGCCACATCTCTTAAACCTTATCAAGTATTTGCCATAAAACAATTGAGAACGTTTCTGGCAAAGGCATCAATGTCACCACGTCCAAAGCCTATAATGGAAGTTTGTTTTGAGTTTTAATGTTGGCATGGACAAAGGTCAATTATCCAGAACCTGAAAGTACCACAGCTAAACATGCATGATACAGGGCTCAACATTAGAACTGGCCCGCTGGCCCAGATGAATGATTGATAGAGTCCGGGCCATCTGATTGCACGTTCAGCTGACCCGCTCGTGCGCGTGCCTGCACTCGAATTGTACACTCGCACACAGATTTTAGCGCAGGTTTTCTCTGATAAAAAAACACGTTTGGTAAAATGGTTTTAAAACCCTCAGATCCCGACAAAAGCCAGGCTTAAATCAGCATTCAAAGGGGGGGAAAAAGTAAATATCTAAGGATGAAGAGTTTCTCACAGAGAAGGAAGAAGGAGAAAAAGGTGATCATAACAATTCCAGCTCTATCACAGCCTCATATTAATATCAGTCAGATTAAGTAGATTCTACCAGCATGGTGAATAAACATGAACACATAGATATAAGAAAAACACAAACTATTTGACATAATAAGAGCTCAATTAGTTAAATAAAAGTTGTAATTTAATCTTGCATCAGAATAGTTCAAGAGTAAATTGGTGACTGTTATTTTTCTAATCAAAAGTAACGTTCCTGGACCAGCGGTTACAAAGGTTGGGCCAGTGAACGTTGAAAACTAGTGGCCCGGAGGCTTAATGTCAACCCCTGATGATACCTGCCATGATTGTGAGTGTTGCAGATCATTTTATTTCTCTTTCCAGAGGTGTTCAATAGGTATTCTAATAAATACAATTTCAAGAAAACACATCTAAAAGATCTCATACGTTGTTTGATAAGTTACAAGGCCTAAACAGTGAAATAATGAGACCCTTATCTTAGGTAACTTCTGTTAGGATTGGCAAGGAACTGTGACTTATTAGACTTTCCAAGCTCAGACAGCAGGAAGTGTAGAATGGTGGGAGGAATGCTGTAAGGATCCAGTGTAAACATGTACAGACCAGACAGCACTCATACTTGTGCATAACTCATCTCTACAGATAAAATAATGAATACAACAGCTGTACACCAACCGATCGAAGGTCAAACTACTGAAAGGATCAATACAGTCAGTTTCTTGGAGGAGAAGTGTCAACATGATTTTTGTTGGATATTTTCCATTTACCTCACTGAAGTAATGACACATATCCAGAGTCTGACTCCTATTTTTGACCTTTATTTTAACATTATGCGTAGATGATAAAACAACAGATTTTTTGAAGATAATATGGTGTACTAGCTTAAAATGCATTACTGAGGATCAAATGCCAGTTTAAAAACATTTCAAGCAAATTACATGCACAGCCACACTTAATATTAGAAACATACAAATCTACAAACTGCAGCAGTGTAGCAGAAGTCAGAGTGTCCTCAGCACATCCACTGATATGCATACTGTCTTTGTCCTCACGATCGGAGCAGAAGTAAATATTATGTTGTGTACAAAATGATACTGTTAATCTGTTCTCAAACTTCATGGTTTAAAAGAACCGCAGCTAATTAACCGCACACCAAAACAGGAATACATTTTAATATTGATCCCCTTGTGTCCCTGGTGCATTGTCTTTGTACATACGTGTGTGTGTGTGTGAGCGAGTGCGTGTGTGCGTGTGTGTAGGCAAGAGTATGATTATGAATATTTTAAGAGGACATTTAACATGGCGAAGCCAGAGAAGGCTCGGTGAGGGATTTGCGCCTACTCTTCAGCTAATGACCCCAGGCGCTTCCAGCAAAGCTTCTTCATATTTTAAAGAAAGTCGATAGAGCTGCAGCGCAGTCAGCAGCATTAAGATTCATACAGACGCCACAGGGACCCTGAAAAAATTAATAACACGCGTGTCTAACAATCCTTCCTGCGATTTAGTGGAGCACCCAAGCTCTCTGCCTGAAATGCAAAGTAGTAATGAACACACAGATAAGATAAATTCTGAACACGCACCCCCTACCCCTCAAGTCAATGCACAAACACACTTTTTTACACCCACTCTTTCCTTCATCCCATTTTCAATAAACACACCCATCAACCACCCTGCACTCCTAACCAAAGGTATCCAAATACTCTCTGCGCTCTACAATTCTCCCTCTCTACTTCTTCCCTTTTCTTCTCTGTGTCTCCTTTCTTAAAAATGAGCAGAAGGACAAGTCCAAGGGCTCTGAAAGTTCCAAGACGGTAGTTATGAACAAAAGCTTGTTTTCACTTTGCTTGACTATAATGAATTAGTAGATGTGCAGATGAGAAACGGAAAAGACAGATCCTCTCACTGCAAGGTTAGCCATTGTTAAAATTCCACCCAACACTTTGACTTGCATACAGTTATACAGTTTGCAAAATGTTTTACTTGACAGCTAGTCGCACTTCCTATCATCCAATAACGATGCTGGAAGCTATATGCACACCATAGCAACCAATACAACCAAACATGAAGGGACTGAAGATGTAATTATTAAGATAAACCTTTATTTAGTAACTCATTAAGTGCATGGATTATATAAGAAATTGAAAAGTTATTTGCACAAAATGTGCAAAAATATGGAGTTTTAGTACTTCCAGTATGAGGTGTCTTAAACAGCGAGTTTCACTCAGAGTCAGGACAGCAGTATAGGCTCTGTCCTCCCTGGGAGGCTAGACAACATATGGCATTGTCTCCAAAGTAACAACACACCACCCAAGCAGCCTGGCAGCCTCAGAGAGTGTTTGTGTCTTTTTTTTTTTTGTATGTATGTATATGTGGCTAAGGGCCAGTGGGGGAGCCTATAGTGTGTGTGCATATTTGCAAAAGATGGAACAAGAAGGATTCCTTCTACGTTTCTCTGCATAGAAAAAGAAATAAACTGAGCATGACTGGGAAATGTAAGTTTCTTTCTCCCATAGCCAGGAAAGCTACAGAGATCATTTTTTTATCCAAGCTTTGTAAATATGTTTACATGTTGTTGCTTTTTTGAAGATGGATTAATTAAATATTTCCCTTTACATCTGGATGTAATAAAGTGCAACCATATGCATCTTTGGCATGATTGATTGATTACGTTATTATAACCCTTTCAGCATATTGTTGATGCAGGACAGAGTTAGTGAGCTGAATAAGAAAAGGGGGGCGGAAGTCTTGTACAATACTTTCCATTTCCATGTGTGTGAGTTCAAAGGGAAAGAGGAGAATCAATAAGGCATTAGTGGAGAGCCATCAAAGAATTCCAGAGCAATCTACAGCTTAGTGCAGCCAGTAGGTCAGGAAGTTTGATATAATTTATTTAGGGTGAGTTACCTTAAGACTACAGTTAAATCAACTTTATTCCGTCTATTTGACCACACCGTCTGCCTCAGTTATTCAGAGAATGTGTAAATGACAAAAACAAGTTGGATGCATATTCATTCGACCTTTATTGGTGTACAGTGTTTATCCTCAAATTATCTGGATGACATTCAATACAAATCTAAAGGGAGAGCCTCTCAGCTTGACTCCAAGATCCTATGCCAACCCAAACAATGCAGACCAACAACATATAGCCATTTCAAATCCTCTGGAGGGGGCGTCTCTCTCTCTCTCTCTCTCTCTCTCCCTCTCTCTCTCTCTCTCTCTCTCTCTCTCTCTCTCTAAGGCCATGATGAGAGGCTCATGTAAGCAGCTCATCAGCAGCCTGTTTGCCCATATGTGCCTCACACCCCACAGTCCCCAGTGGGTCCTGGCTCTGTGCAATGATACCATCTCTTCTGCCAACATGGATCTGTATGAAAAAAAAAAACCTATCCCTCTTCCTTGTCCTATTCTGCCCTCACTGGCTAGTGTTATGATCTGCACGGGCATAGTGTAGCCAGCCTGTCCTCCAAGTCAAGTGCCCAATCAAGGGCTGGCTAGTAGGAAAAGGGGAAATGCGGATTAATACCAAATAAGAGAGGTTAAGCAATGAATGAGATGCAGAGTCATGATGGTGGCCAAGTGAGGGCAGGCATCTTCCAACAGATAAACACAAACAAACACTAACAGGATTAAATCTCTATAAATCCAGTTAGTGGGTAAATTTACGACCAAAACAACATCTTTGTCTCAGGCGGTGGAAGGAGCAGCAGTAGGAGTGTTGGTGTTTTGTCAAATCACTAAGGTGTGAATCCTCGGGGCCAGTATTGATGATGGCATATGCCGTGGGAAGCAGACAGACAGGAAATCAGGGTCCAGTGTCATCTCTGCTGTGTGTGTCTGCAGGTCCCACACGGCAACGGTCCGCTTATCCCCCCGCCACAGCACATATGTTTGGGAAACAGAACAGTTGGACGTGGCCGAGGGCTAAAATGGGTCAGACTGACACAGATGGAGAAAAAACTCCCACTGGGTCACTGTCAGATGACTAACACCTACAGAAAAAGTGAGAGAATATGTGCATGTGTTTGAGTATATTCACTATGTGTTAATGGGAGAGATGAAGTCAAAATTGTGCAGATTTTTAACAGCTTGCCAGCAAATTCTATCTTCAAATAAAGCTAGAATAAAATACTAATACAATGAGTTTTTAATTAAAATGTGAGTTATGCATTATGGTTTAGGGACGGCTGTGGCTCAGAGGGTTGTAGGTTCAACTCTCAGCTCCTGCAGTTAAATGCCAAAGTGTCCTTGGGCAAAACACTGATCCCCAAATTTCACTTGTGCTATATCAGCGGCGTGTGAATTTGTGTCATAGGAATTAGTTAATACTGATATTCACTTTACATAGCAGCATCTGCCTTCAGTCTATAAATGTGACATGCAGTTTTTTGAGAATAGGCAGAAAACTAGAAAAGTGCTATTCAAGTTCAAGTCAAGTTCAAGCGCTATTCAAGTTCAAGTCCATTTAGCCTTGCGTCCATTCGCTCAAGTAGCCAAAAGCAAACCAACTCACACGTCAGCAAGTGGATCTCAATAATACTTAACATTTAATTCCCCTTAAACGTTTCCTTCTACTGCTTCCTTTGAGTTTGCCTCTCACAGAAAATCAATCAATAACTTGGGGCATGGCCCATATTGTCACAAACTGTAACTGTGATCACAATCAACCCATTGTACTTTTTCCCCCCAAAGTGCTGCTGTCAAAATTGAACAGCATACCAGTTAGCTGTTCACATCTGGATATACTGAAAGGTTTGGGAATATGAAGGCCTCTCTACTAGAAATATCAAAAGAGGGCTCAATAGATTCAAGACAAATCCCTGGACACTGAGTTGGCTTTGAATGCACCTCTTCCAAAGCATCTTCCAATGTTATATTTCATAAAAGAAAGCCAATAGTGCCACTGATTTAAATGCAAAATTACATTGTGCTGTATTTGATCATTAACTTTTCATAAAGAGATGTTACAAATATTTGTGAGGGTAATTGCAAGCCCGTCACACAAAGAAGCCATTGGAATTTTTCTTTCAAGAGAGGGAGGCGATCATCAGACAAAGCTGTCCTACTCTTCATCAGCAATCCATGATGTCACAGCTCAAACGTATTCAAAGCGCTTCAGGCAGATGTCCTTGGTTGTCAAAACCTCCATTAGAAATGGAATGTGAGGAAATAATTATGAGATGAAAGGTCACCTTGCTGTTGGTTCATTTAAAAAAAAGAAAATGATATTCAGTGTAATCCTGGGCGACGCAACACCGTTTCCCAACACAAAGATAAATGCTGATGTTGCCCGATGAAGAGCACAGACTTAAACTCAAACTCCTTTCCGAATAAAAAATAACTGAAAATTGTGTTGTCTTGTCATTTTTAGATGTGAGGCTTTAAAAATATTTCTTTGTTAGCCAATAGTTTCCTGTTGTGTCTGTTTTTGATGTAGGTACAGTACAACCAAGAGAGAATCATTGCAGAACATCCGTCATCTTTCACCTCAAATGAACCGTACCATCACGTGAGTACACACAATTCCCTCTGCGCGGAAGAACAAGCCATGTTGTCAATCGTGCATTAGTATGTGGGTGGCATGTGCAGTGTGAGGCAGTCATATGTTTACAGGGAATATCTTGGATGAAATTCAAGTTTGCAGCTGCAGCCTCGGAATAATTCATCGCCCGCCTTTTTACCCGGGAGGAGCCACAGGTAGTTGATGAAGTGGCAGTGCCAAGACTCCCAACTGGCGAAGACGAAGCGCAGCTGCCAGGAGTCAGCGCGGCCAGATGCCGCTGCTGATGTACCATGTGTTCCAAGCAGGGCAACAGTGTGTTTGCGTGTGAGCTGAGGTGGGAGGGGAGAGAACGAAGAGCTTGCCAAGACTTTCTCACATTGATGCCAACCTGACACATGCTTGGGTACTCCCCATGGTTTGTGTTACCATCTCAGCCTCTCTCACAGATCTATGGGGGGTCCCCTCTTTCCTTCTTTCTCTTTTTCCTCGGAAGCAGTCCTTTGCCAAGATGGGATTTGGCGCCGGCTTGCGTCTTTCTGCCCGTCAGTGATGAGATCCTTTCAGGTGGTCTTTGCTGGATAGTGTGTTGGCAGCAGGCCATTGCGGCAGAATGCAAGCATGAGCAAGATACTCGATCTGATCATGTTTTCGCCACAAATGTTACAATCCCTCCCCAAGGTAGAAATGTATTTTCCTCGATTCCCTAAGAAAAAGACAATCACATGACGCCCCTTTTGACAGTCTACTTTCCATCTATACCTTCATGGATCCAAAATAAATGAATGAGTTTCTCTGTAGCTCAGATTCCAGTCCCACATGTCAAAAATATGGCCAACTTCCAGGCATCGAATCCAAAAACATGGGTCGTCTGTGTCTTATTTCGTTTCATCAGGATGCGCATTCGGTCCTTTTTAGGTTGAATTCTTGGTAAAAAAAAAAAAAAAAAAAAAAAGCATCAGTGGCCGCTACATATAAAAGACAAAAGACTGTGTAAATGCCCTTCAAATAAAGGATTCTCTGGAAATAACATAGCTGCTGGGGTAGCATAGCATCCCCTTGAATAGCGCTTTCCCCACGAAAGGGAATGAGTGGTCTTTGACGATACTATTCCTGAGAGTGGAGGGGAGTTCTCTGAAACAAAGGCTGCAATTTCGGTAGGAACATGCCATCCTTGTTTGCAGTGTAGGGGGTTTGGGGAGGGAAGTGAAAACTTTTTGAACGTGTGCCATGTCTGAACCATTCTGTTATCTGAGGCCCGCGACTGCCAGCTGGCGGCTGAATGTGCCCACTTGCACTGTGATGATGAAGCCAGCCAAGCTAGTTGGCACACTGAGTGGTAGGACTGGCGTAGGATCTAAAGCCAAACACAGCTCTGTGTGGGGTAGCTGGGAATATACTGCACTCTCCCTTCCCCTATCAACACTTCCTGATAGCAGCCTCTCTACTGGATTTAAAAGTCTTTAAAATGGGGATGGGTCTTTACAATTACCACCCAGCTGAGTAAGGAACCACCTGATGACAGACAAAAACACAAGGTAATCCCCTTGCATCTATTAGCCCAAAAAGGTCTAGTCCACATCAGATCATGTGCAAGATTTTAGAGGACAATATTAAGAACTAAAAGGCTGAAAATAACCTAAAAATACTAATTTTATTTTATTTTTTATTTTTTATTTAATTCAGCACTGGTCAGCAACTGAAAAAAATCTCTGCAGGTTTAAAAAAATCTTTTTGAATAAAAATAAAATAGGCTGCTACCCCCAAAGTCTCAAAAAAGTACACGGTATTTCAGAAACTCACAATGATACTTACTCACAATAATAACTCATAACCGGCTGAGTGTGTGGAAAACTCAGGCAGGAACTATTGAAGCGGCATCTGTTTCATACCGGAAGATACAGTACGTGACGCCGTCCCTCACCAAATTATGTACCGGCTTTTATTTAAGGTAAGGTGAATATGACTTCTAGGAGGTTTGTTTACAACAGCATTTATGTGAATTAATCTAAAAAATACACGACAGTATTCTTAATATATATATTTTTTTATTCTCCGGTTGTTTTCGGGCTCTTCTTGAACTTGTGAATATCCGTCACCTGAAAGATTTAAAATGTCATGTTGATGTTTCACTTTTCATTAACTTGTGAATAACAATTAGAAAAAAAACCTCAGAGATTACGAGTCCATGTTTTAGCTGATTTGAGAGTTGAATGTTGCCCTGAACATGGGTCATAATTTAGTCGTAAATAGTTTTTAAACGTCTTTCCTTTTGAATTTAACTTTGAATATAATCTTAGACAGGTGTGACAGGTGTGGCAGGTGTGACAGGTGTGATAGGTGTGGCAGGTGTGGCAGGTGCACATATTATTGACATAATCAGGTTGACAGTTTCAGACGGCTTCAAAGTTTATGATTTTACACATCAAAAAGGTAGTAATTTAAAGCCTAAAGGTTAGTCTGGCTGCTGTGTAAAGCCTTCTGAGCTTTACAATTATAGTATCAAGAGTTTTAAAGACCATGAATTAGAATATCAATACCTCTATTATTCCTATACTCAAAAAAATGAATCTTGCTATCCCACCACCTCTGAAGTGCAAAAACTTTTCCCCAATAACATTTTCAACCTGCACATTTTTCCGCCCAACAAAAACATGTTAGCTTTATGCAGTAAGGTTGTGCAAAGTTTTTTTTTTTTTTTTTTTTAACCAAAATGAATGAAAGTGAAAAGCCAGGTGTTTGAATTAGATGTGAAGCAGTCCTGGAGCTCATGGACCTTAATGAAGCGCTGCCATACTGTAATTCACCAGAGAATATAGTGCGTAGTTCTTTTGGAAAACATTTTTCTTCTAATCTATTTATCTAGTCACCCTAAATTATAGTTCTTACATTGAAATATGTATCATTTGTTAATAAAATAGTGGTTGTTAATGTCTGGTTCTTCCTCAGACGCCTTCTATGGCAGCTGAGCTCTCATTGGCTCCCACGTAACTCGAACTCTGGTCAGAGGATTAAGTACTCCGTACAGTATTTGTCTTAAAGATGATGATCAAATGTTGTGTTCTCTATGTACTCTATGTACACATGCCTTTTATCCAGTCTGCCACCTACATGTGCTTTCTGTTTTGTACAGATGCTAGAGACTGAGAATGGAGCCATCTTGATGTTCTAACTCTTGAGGGTCTGAGAGTTTCAAACATGCCGTTAGGACTTTCTGCTGCGTGCCACTCTCTGAAGCGGACACTACCTCACTCTGTAGCTATTTTTCACAGAACCTTCTGCCTATTAAAGCAAGAGAAATGGAATCTGAGAACTGCAGTTCAAAGACAAGCTCACAGATGGACTACAGTGCCTTCATCAAGGTTACACCAGAAGCCGGTGTTTTCCAGAGCTCTAGCATTTGGGGATAAGGTTGCTATCATCGACAGTGGTGGAAGCCACAGCTACAAGCAGCTGTACTGCAGCAGCTTAGGTCTTGCTGGTAGAATCAGTTCTACTCTGAACTCTGGCTTTGGGGGTCTGGAAGGAAAAAGAATCTCCTTCCTGTGTGCTAATGATGCTTCCTATACAGTTGCACAGTGGGCAGCTTGGATGAGTGGTGGGACGGCGGTGCCGCTCTACCGAAAACACCCTGAATCTGAACTGGAGTACATCATCTCTGACTCCCAGAGTTCATTGTTGGTGGCAGGTCATCCCTTTGCTGACACCTTGGAGCCGCTGGCACAGAAGCTGGGGCTACCGTGCCTCACTCTGCCGGCTACTTCCAACCTGAGCACTTTAGATTCTTCAGACGCCGGAGAGGAGGAGGCAGACATCACGGACTGGGCTGAGCGCCCAGCTATGATCATCTACACCAGTGGTACCACAGGGAGACCAAAGGGAGTGCTGCATATGCACAGCAACATCCAAGCCATGGTAAATCTGGTCTTTCAAACTATTATTTCAATTGCTTCTTGGTAAACCTTTTAAGAACATATTGAGCTGAAAAACATTTGCCCACAGATTTGACATAGCTGACTATAGTACAGCAGGTAGTAATGCACTTTAAGCTGTGGCTAATTAAAATCACAAGCAGTGAGGGATGGCAGCTATACGCTCTTTGGGTCTGTTATCTTAAACCTTAATGACAGATGAGCACAATATTGGGTTGTGTAGTTCAAAGATTTACGTGTATTTTGTTCACGACAATCCTGTTTTAAATGTTTTATTTTCAAACAAATCACTCGATTTATTAAAATCCTCTAACATTCAAAATAATGTATGGTGTTTCTTGGTTAGTGTGTTGAGACAGAAATACTACATGTACTCTGTTTGGTACAGTCACCAGGAAGTGCATAAAAATATAAAAGCTATTGATAACTTGCACAGGCAGGTATATTGACTATGAGCTGTCTGCAGATGTAGAGTTAGGCTGTCAAAAATAAATAAGTAGTAGCAGTGTAGAGATGACATGCTAGCATTTAGGTTTTTAAAAAATCAGAGGGATCCACATAAAGATTATCCCTATCTTTTGTTTGGTCATGTAGAAAAGTAAATATTCACTCATATAGTAAAACCATCATTCATTTGAGTCATGACTAACACCTTACTCAATCTGTGTGATCTGTCCAGGTGTTCTTGAAATAGGATTAAATAAATAGTTTACTGAAACTGTGACTTTCCTTAATGTAAACAAAGTTACACACTGTCATCAGACTTTGGTTAGTATTGCCTGACTCGAGAGATTTAGCTCAACTTTGTTAGATGAATTAATACCCTATAGTTACATGAGTGAAGCACTAGCATGTTACATTAATGGTTTTTGAATACCCTGCAATGTCATTTCAAAGAAATGATAGCGTACTTCAATATTCCAGTCAGGGTTATTGTGCTTTAGTTAATTCTGTCTACAGGATATATTATGCCATGCAGACAGAGATTATAAGATGACTACCCAGAGCTCCACAGAACTCACAATTATAGCCACTTAAATGATATGCATTTTTTTTTTCAGGCAAGAAGTGTTCAGACACCCCCACACCCATATTTGAGTCCCTGATTAGCATCATTTCTCGTTTGTTCCAGTTGAGCTTTCAGAATAATCATTAATTTATGCCATTAAAGATCCACTGAAGATTTCCCCTCGTTTTTTAAGCTTAAATTGACCTACATGTCCGATCGTGTGGAAAATTAAATCACTCTGAAAGACAGCAGTGCTTCATTTGTCTCTGGTTGGCCCAGGGACGTGAGTGAGTGATTAAGTGACTCTGTCTGTTTTCCTGGAAGGCAACAACATCAGGTTGTCAGAATCCCTGAAAGCGCCTCTTGTCAGGTTAATGTGAAGGAGGACTTCAGACACAGAGTGAAAGGAAAATTGATTCCCTGAACACTTCCAAATTTTAACTTGGACAGATCACGACCCAAAATTCATCCTGTACCTGATGTGTTTGACCATGGGTGCATGTAGGGTGTGCTTTTTTTGCATCATTTGGGGTATTACATTCTGTGAATGGACCATTGGATTCTCTTTCACTATTTTTGAGGTGCTCTGTGCATAAGATGTATTATGTGCCTACATCATAAACGGTGTCACAGTGTTCTTGAAAGGCATCAGAGTGAAAGGAAACTCCAATAAAAGACCGGTCCACGCTGACCTTCATGAACTAGTTTAGTGTAATCATTTCAAGTACAGACTGTCTGAGAAAACATGAACCTGAGGCCTGCATGTGTTTGTCTTTTTGAAAGTGTTTCAGCAGCCCGTTGTGATTTGTTCCATTTTCTTTTTTTATAACCAGAATCATGTTAGTTTCGTTGTAATAAAAAAAAAAGATAATTAGTAATTATCTGCTGCATAAACACACAGCAAACAGAGTAAAATAACTAGAATAACTTTATAGCAAAAATACAACACTGAGGTAGAAATACCCTTAAAGAGACATTAACAACTTATCACACACAGGCTTAACCTTAAATGCAAAAGCTTCACAAAGGCAGTGTTAAGATGAATTCCTTTTGCACATTTAAATTGTTTAAAAAGATACAATTTTGAAGAAACGTTGACAGACATTTCAAGTGTGTTACGAGAGCACAGCGATGAGTTCAATGTCAATTACTCCATAATAACCAACTACATCTCATTTTAGGAACTAAATTACCTTTATATCATTTATTTACAGTTATGTAAGTAAACTCTGGGTTCTTTGAATACAAGTTGATATTGTGAGATACTGTATATGTAGATGTAATGATCTGTCCTGTGAAGAAAGTAAGCTTATTTTTTATGACATATAATACGAGCAAATGGCTGCTTAAATGCAATGTAACCAAACATTAGTTTTATATTTATGAGGTTTTTTTTTTATTCCTGCTACATTAAAAAAAAAAAAGATTGCATTGGGCCATGTGTGCCTTCATTAGGAAAAGACAACAGTGACATGTTAGGAGAAGAGAGTGGGGGGATTCCATACAGCTCATGTGGAGGGTCACACTCGAACCAGGGACAGCCAGACTCTCTAACAAATATGTCAAACCAGCACCACCATTCCTGTTCCATGCTTTAAAAATGATTTGAAGATTCTGTGATACAATATTTCATAGCACCCGTAATGATTGCTACTTTCCTAAACGTGAGGAAAACACTTTCTACACTAAATATGATCTGCACTCAGTTTGCACAATAATTAGGGGAAATTATTGTTGAAGAGAAATATACAGATTTGTCTCAAGCCTCTGTAGACCTTAATATAGCTATAGCTAGACTTCATTTCATTTGAGTTATTGCTCTGCTCGCCCCATGGCAACCAGAGTCATTGTTTAAAGGAACAAAAACTACGTATAGAGTTTGAACTGGCAGAACTGAATCACCACAAAAACGCAGCAAATCTTAGCCATGGTGTAAGCTTATTGTTGATTTGTTTTAAAAGACAATTTGACATTCAGATCCTTCCCTCCCTGTCCTCCCCTGTCTCCCTCCCTCGCTCTCAGGTCCAGTGTCTGGTTTCAGAGTGGGCGTGGTCCAGAGATGACATCATCCTTCACACCTTGCCGCTCCACCATGTGCATGGCATTGTTAACAAGCTGCTGTGCCCGCTCTGGGTGGGCGCCACCTGCGTCATGCTGCCTGACTTCCAGCCTCAGAAGGTCCCGTCTGCACTTTGTCTTTGTACAGTAAACCTTTCATTAACACCCCTGAACAGAGGAGGCTGACGTAGTCCCGTATAAGGGCTTCTGCAAGGGGCTGCTGAGTTTCAAAAGACCCCCAAGCATTTTCCTCATCCATTCCTCCCTGAATGTCACTATTTTCAGATTCTTCAACTTTTCTTCTCCTTTCTTTCTCCTTGCTTCATCTTTTTCCCCTTTTTTCTCTTTTTATCAGTCTCTCCTCCTTCTCCTCGTCCTCCTCCTCCTCCTCCTCCCTCTCTGACTGTCAAACTAAGCGTTGGGGGCTCAGTGATGAATTGCCCTGTGTGGCTTTGTATCTGACCAACGCCGACTCACGGCAGGGGCTTAAGCAGCGGATCAATCGATGGGCTGACATTGAAGGATGATAGTGCTTGTTTGGCCCTGAGAAGGGAGGGGTGTATGTGTGTATAGGTGTATTTTTGGCACATATTGTAGATGCACCTCTTTTTTTTTTTCTTCCCAATGAATGTGTGTTTTGTTTGTGTGTCTTCTACAACTCACCAGCAGTGAAGGTGGCTGGAAAGTAAAGGTCTACAAAGGACCTATGTATCTGTCAACATGGGTATTGCTGCACTGTTATAGCTATCAGTATTCAGCTGTTATCCCTGACCTTGTGTACTAACCCACAAACCCCTCCTCTCAGCCTCAGAAAAAAGCCTTTCTTCTCCTCCTCCTGAAGTTACAGTACATTGATGAAGTGATCGATAGTCTGTCTCTTCTATCCCCTCAGATCTCTGAAGGGTAGCCTAGGCAGCAGAGGCCGCCATTGATTTTTGTGTGTGATTTTGCCCGGAGATAGTGACAGAAAAATTTTCAGTGCAGGAATTGTGATCCAGTAAATCGCCGATAAGTCTCTTTCAAGTGTAACTGTTACAGTCTGACAGGGACAGATACTGTTCCTGGGGTTCACACAGCAAGGGGGGTTCACGTCAATTTCATATGAATCTTCATTTATTTTCTCGTCACTGCAAGAATTATTTAAAAATAAAATTGAAACTCAATTTTAATATGAAAGAAGTTGTTCAGCTGCATAAATGATCAAATGCTTACGGCAAGCGGCTTATTAAGCAGCTTATTTGGCTACTTTAAAAAATATCCTCTCACGCTAGAAATATAATTTAAAATCATAAATTACATTTATTTGTATTTCATAAACAATGGTTTTGGATGAATGAAATCAGGGGTGATATATATTTGGAACTTGTTTTGGCTCTGGAGACAGAAGTGTAAATCATCTAATGCATGGATTCTTTTAGAATTATGGACAGATATTTGTTTCCCTAGAGGATCGATCCTGCAGAGATATTGAGTTGAACAGTCCACAACTATCCACACTCAGTGGTAGCAGTGTTTAGAGGGTCACATTGTGTAAATATCTCTGTACTTGGCTCGATTAATCATTTACATATAATCACCACGTTGAAAACCTCACTGGCAAACTTCAGCAGAAACTCGGGTTTCTGTTCAGAAATAGATCTAACTTTCCTCTTTGTTGTAGGTAAAGTATTGTCAGTGGTCTTTTTTTTGTCAGTCCTGGGTTGTATTGATGCTATCTAGACATGCTGTTGGTTTCACTCTCAAATCCCTCGACTCAGTTTGTCACTCTGCTCTTACAGTCATTACCGTAGATCCCTCCCTACAACGCTCATCATTGTATACAGTATAACACAGTCTTTTGGTCTCCTCCAGCTAAGAGATGTGATAAACAATAGTATCTCCTTTAGAAGGGATCTCTTGCTCTTCAGCCCCTCCACAGATGGAGGTCGGTGCTCTCAGAGAAGGACCTTGGACGTACAAAAGATAATTCAATGGACTCCTTCAGACATTCAGAATCCAAAGAAAATACTGAAGCACACGAATCACAGGCAGTTTATTAAGGTGCAAACACACACTGCGTCTTTGACTCTGTTTGACTCTGAGGAAGACGCAGTGCGCCTCGAAACGTATGTCCATTGCACCTTTTTAAATTGCTTTAAGTGATTCATGTGCTCTAGTATTTTCTGTATGTCAAAGAGTTCATTGAATCATCTTTCATACTTCTATCTTTTTATCTACTGTCATTGGACGATCACCATCTTACATAACATCAATGCTGAACTGGACCACTGGACTCTAATGTAAAGTCAGGTTTACTCTGAATTTTTGAAATTCCCATTTTAACTTTTGTGCTCCAAAAATGACTTACAAAACACTCTCAAGATTGAAGCTCTCGTTAACTGTTGGACAAATTGAGGCTAGGATCTAAAACCACTTCACCACAGTGGGCCATTGTTTTTACTGGGGATCATCTTCTCTTGGTTTGCTTTTTTAAAATCTTGACATCTTTGTAAATGAGGGTAAACTTGGTGACTTTCGAGGCTTTAATAAAAGTTAAATAGTAATTATCCCCTGACTTTCCTTTAGCTTCAACATGTGTTGCTGATTTTAACATTGCCCTCAGGATTTATTACAATACCCCTCTGACTTTTCATCTTGACCCATAATAAAACATAGTGATACTGCACCACTCACAGCTATACTTTGTGATGAGGGCTGATTGGGAAATAAAAAGCGAGCTAAATGTTCTCAAACATGATGTGATCGAAATTCCCGCTTAACATCGGCATGTTAGAATTGTCTTTTTTTAAAGTTGATGGTCAGCCAACATTCACATTAAGCTCAAAACACAAATAGCAGCCTCACAGGCTCATTGTGATCCTAGAGACTCTTATTTTGATTTCAAAGCCAGTAAAACATCAGTTTTTCATTACTTAAACCAAAACTAAACTTAATTTTACATCTCCCTTGGGCAATATGAAATATTTTACTAGAATTGAATTATTTTCTTAACCATGAAAAGCCATATTCGTTTGTGTTTATAATTGTTTTAACACAAGCCTCTGTTAAATATACATAAATAAAAGTCAGAAATTAATTGAATGACATGTGATCAAAGTTAATAACTGATAAGAATAAAGGCAACCAGACAAAAAAAGGTCAAACCAAGCTTTAATGCCACTGAGAGTTTGTGATAGCTCAGCTCTTTGGAAACATCAACGCCCGACAACTCCAGGGCTGTTCACAGCTCATAGAGTTGTTTAGGATGCAGGCCATTGCTTTGGGTTCTCACCACATCCTGTCCCCCAGGTGGAGGCCAGCTCTTTGACGGACATAAATTGCTTTCCTCTCTGCTCCAGACTAGACTTTGTGGAAGCGCTCCACTGCACTTGATAGACACCACCCTGAACGGTCGGGGCACCCTTACTTAATATCCTTCTCTCTGTGCAAAGTTTTATGCTGTGTGTGTGTGTACAGGTGAGCTGTGGAAAAACACAAGTTTTAGATCTTGTTATGAGTATATTAGGGGGAAAGGATATTGATCTGATTAGACTGTTGACATTTTTTTTATCTTCCAAGCTCTAGTTGTCCATATTTCTGTTGTGTCTGTCTTTTTCAGCCAGAGGAGGAGAGATGGTGAGAAGTTAATAGATAAAAGATTAGGTGAGTCTGCAATGCGGAAGTGGAAGGAAGAGTTTAGAAATTGCTAGGACATTAAGAAGAATGTTGTGGCACTATATAGGTGAGACAGATGATGAGAGAAACTGCTTTTTTACGTGTGTGTGTGTGTGTGTGTGTGAATGTGTATGTGTTTGAGGTAGACCGCAGAGGCAGCGGAGCAGGAAATTACGAAATGGAGAGAGGAGGTAAGTGAATGTGAGATAGGGAGCGAGGGGAGAAGGAAAAATGTGGGGTCAGGGATGAAATCAGAGAATGAAGAAGCACTTTGGGAATGAAGGTAGAGTGAGGGACGAAGAAGAAGTAGAAGTAGTGAGGAGAAGTAGTCTGAGGAGTGAGGGGAGGGGGTGGTAAGGAAGGGGAGACAGCTGGGGAGGAGCGTTTGTCTCCCGGGGAGGGGGGGAGGGGGGAGACGGGACTTAGAGAAGCTGTCGTTCACCTTCACTTAATTCATGCTGTCGTACCATCCTCCCATCGTCTACCCAGACTATGTGTGTGTGTCTGAGTATTTTTCTGTGTGTGTGTGTGTGTGTGTGTGAGGGGATGAAGTAAAGTGGGTGGGGCTGGGTATTTAAGATGCCTTTGTCCTTGAGCAAGTGAGTTTATGTGATTTTTGAGGCGTGTTTTTATATGTTCATGTGGTTCACGATGTATGATATGTCCATTAACGCCTGGGTGTGTGTGTGTGTGTGTGTGTGTGTGTGTAAGCAGTGGAGGACACAGTAGCAGTCAAAAAGCACATTTGTCAAAAGTAGCCGTACTGAAGGCCTTTAACTGGCCAACGTGTCAGCTCTGCCCTGCAGCACTCTGCTGTTTTCTTCCTGCTGACCTTTACAAATCTTGATTTTTTTTCTTCTTGTCTTTTTCTGCTGCCGTGTTGACAGGTTCAGTATGAGGCTGCTGTCTAGACCTTACTCTGCCATTTACATCAAATAAAGAAAAAATGTCACTTGCACATGCTCTAAATGAATGATTTCTGATGTAATCATTTATTTCTTATGGTCCCTGTCCATTAGACACACCACTCTCCTTTACACTTTGCCTTATCTCCCCCTCAGTTATATTTCTGTGTGTGTGTGTGTGTGTGTGTGTGTGTTTGTGCGTCCTAGGTGTGGGAGATGCTGTTGAGCTCCGAGGCGCCCCTGGTTAATGTGTTCATGGCTGTGCCAACCATCTACTCTAAGCTGATCCAGCACTATGATCAGCACTTCACACAGCCTCATGTCAAGGACTTTGTCAAAGCCGTCTGCAAGGAGAGGATCAGGTACTGGCTGTGGGATCAATGACAGACAGCTTACTCCCGGGGAGATGTATTTGTGGGTTCATGTGTACATGTATGTGTTAATGTATAAATACTGTACATGTGACCAAGTAATGAAGTAGATTTTATTTGTAAGAAGCTGTTCATTGACAAAAGTCAAAAATTGCTTCAGGAGATTGTTATTTAGCATTCAGGAATAACAACATAAAAGATCAGGTGACCACCTGAGCTGAGAGAATACGAACATGCAAAACTGAAGACACAAAGAAATTGAGCTAGGCTTTAGTAAAAGCAGCTATGAAAGTGTCAGGGAATCTCGTTCACCAGATCTGAAACCACATGAACACTGATTAAAAGTTTTGGACGGGTGCAATGCACCGAAGAAATCCCTCCAGCAGAGTTTCAGGAAAAAGGAGCAATGAAGCTCGTCTAAAGTCTTGAACTGGCCTATAAGAGACAGATTTGTTTTGTTGTTTTCCCCTTTTGGGTTGTTATATGTGCAAACTTATCAGAATAGCATTAAATTTGTTTTTTTAGGGGAGATAATCTTAGCTTTTGTTTTCTTTTGAGTCAGTTTTTCAGCAACAATGTAATAATAATAATAATAATATAATATTACACCACATTATGTTGCTTCCCCTCAGTATATAATGACATTGTTTTGTGGCATGAGATTTAAGTGAGTCAGCTGTTTTCTAATTTGAGAGCTACATAGAGGCAATATTCTCAACCTGGTACACTGTGGATAAACCCCACCCAGTCATAAATCTCCTACATTCAATGAAAATGTCTGACAGCAAAACTAATCTGTGAATTGCTCATGTACAAAAATTGTCCTCCTATTTATTTGAAACATATTTCACTCTTTTTTTCTTTTGTAACAGTTTTTCTTTAAATGCATTGCTTCATTCTACACCCTGTTTCCCTGTTTGATTCCAGTCCTGATATACTTTATATTGGCTATTTTTTTTCACAAATTCCTTTTTATAACATGTCATAATCTTAAGAATGGAATCATTTCGAGCCTGGAGTGTTTCCCTCACGTCCGCCCTGTTCCTGCAGGCTGATGGTGTCAGGCTCGGCTGCTCTCCCTCTTCCCACTCTTCAGCGCTGGGAGGAGATCACAGGACACACACTGCTGGAACGCTACGGCATGACCGAGATCGGCATGGCACTGTCCAACCCACTCAAAGGCCCACGTGTACCAGGTAGGAGGTAACAAACCGACTGCTAGATTATTGGCAAGGAAATTAATCCAGAACAAAAGTATTTTGAAAGACGTGTTTGACATACTTTTCAGAATTTCCTGGCTTGTGATTCTCATTAAGCAAAACTGCAATCAGTGATTAAAAGCAGTGTCAGGAAAACAAATGCAGGAAGTGTGGTTTTAGAAGATCTTCAGACAATCTTGTAGAAATCCTCCTTTAATTGAGGTGAGGATTGGGATTTTTACCTTCCATTTTTTTCCAAAATTGAACTTTAGTTGGGACATGCTCATAGTAGCAAATTTAATAACGTTTGCATTTGCAGAAGATGCGTTAAAAATCTGAAATGTCTATCTTTTGAAATAAGGCTACGTGTTAATGAAAGCTATAGCCATTGGATCCTGATCTGTTTTTACTTCATTTTGACGACTATATTTCAATATGTTGCGGATTCTAAGTAATGATTGAGATGTTTCTCCTTTAGTCTGTAATGTCTGAGTACCACCACAGCATTACAGCTCAGGTTTACAAATAATGACACCAACTATGTGTGAGCTCTCTCGTTTACCTTCCCTATTTTTGAACATCTATCTCTAAAAATAGGTCTGATCTTGTTCTACCTCCCTTAGAAGTTAGATTTCGTTCCTTAGCTTTATGTGTTGTGTTGTGTTTGATTGTTGGCAGTTTTTCTCTGGTGTGATGTCAGATTAAACCCCATGATCCCAACTACACCGCCCTCACGCAGGCAAAGAACAACAGGCAGGGTCTTGAAATGAGGTCAGACCTGTGGTGGTAGCTTTCTTCTCCTGTCTTCTCCTGTCCTCCCCCCCCCCCCCCCACCCCCCCTTTCATCTGCCTATCCCCACGTTCTCCCTCCTTGGCTGTTCCCCAGCCAACTCTTCTGCTTTACAGGTAAAGCTAATGAGCTTGCAAGTGTATTGGGTAATGCTCTGTCTGCTGTTTTGTTAGAGTGTTGTTTTTGTTTGTTTGTCAGGTTATATTGAGCATAAGCTGAGCAGGCTGAGTTTGATTCCTCTCAGGTGATTATTAAGAACGGTTTCAAGAGGTCTGTTGTTCTATTGATGTTTCCACTGCAGCAAGGAGACTCTCGCATAGTACGATGTGTTTATGTTTGTGTGTATGCAGACATGAGCTTGCGCTTGTTTGAGTCAGTGTGTTCCCGTCTTGTCTTTAAGTAGGTTAAAATGGATCAATAGAAACCATAGGAAACACTCTCAGAAGACCTGAGGAGTGCAGTCACTCTCTCTCTCTGCACACACTATCCTCCCAAGCAGCAGACCACTCAGCTTTTAATACACCTATTGATAGTAATTGCATAAAAAAAATCAGCTATATTTATGGCATCGTATTGGCCTGATTTAGTTGTGTAGGTACAGTTCTGGAGCATGGATTAACAGCAGAATGAATTTCTAGGTCATATTCCCCTTGCTGAAATGTAAATATGTGAGATTAGTTCAACCTACTTCTTTAAATATCATTATTAAATCACTTTGCCGCCAAACCTATTTTTGTCTCCCACTGACCTTGGGAACAAAAAAAATGCATCATGGCTAGTACCGTCCTTCTAAAGCTTTGTGTCATTTGAAGAAGAAAATAATCAAGTATTTCCTGATCCTCCTGGGAGGAAAGCTAGAGAACAAACTAAACTCTTATTATTCCTGCTCCACTCACCCTTTCCCACCCTGTGTGCAGGGTTCATAACCTGCCCGTGCTCTTTATAAATCTTGTTAAATCATCATGCACAGAGTTCCAAATGTCACCAACATTTCAAAAGCTTTTGAAGTGAGAGTGAAAACATGATTTAAAAAAAAAAAAGGATGATTTGAAGGAGTAGAGAAAGAAATTCAGTTGAATCATAAATGGATAGTGAAGCCATTCAAGGACACATCTGTTTTTGTCGTTCAATTGATGGCATATTTGGGGTCTTGAACTGTTTTATGTCAGGGTTTTTATCAAAGCAGTGGTTCTTGACTGGTGTAGCCTCTGGAGCTACTACAAACTCCATAATGACAAATCACAACCCAAATTTGCTGAAGTTACCAACCACTCTTTTTTATTCAATGAAAAATGGTCTTGTTTGGACCTGAGATGGGACAAATCACAATTAGTCAACATTACAAAATGTAACAGACAGAAAACAGTTGATTGTTATAAGGTTTGTCTGTAAAAGCAGAGCATAGAGTTTCTGTTCTGTTTTTTATGGCTTTAGGCTTTTATGCACCAGTTTCTGTCCCTATGTCCCCGATGTTTAAAAACTCATATATCAAGTATTTCGTTTTTGTAATTGTGTTTTGCTAAACTGGCAGCTGAAAAAAAAAGATTCTTCTTTTACTTCTTTTGTTGTTAATTGGTGGTAAGCAACCACAATAAGCTGATCTGCATGATTACTTTATCAAGTCCTTCAAAATAAAAGTGCAGCCCAGACTTTTTTTCAGAACTTTTTTTCCCCTTACAAATCAACAACCCAGTGAAAACAGCTCCTCGACCCACTTTTGAGTTTTTGTCCATCACTCAGACACCTAAACACATTTTCTTACCATGCCTGAGGTCTGGGAATGGCTAATAAGATGTCTGACAGAGAAAAGTGCAAGCTGTCAGATAACAGTTCCAAAGAAAACAAGTGCCAAAAAAGTCAAATGAACATTTCAGTTGCAATCACTTTATTTTTATTTTTCTCCAACGAGGATGGTTATTAAACTGATCTATTAGTTTATTTACAGCTTGTCTGATCATCTGACCCATCCATGTCATATATTATTTATTTACTGCGAAAAAGAAACAAGATAAAAATTTTAATGCACAATAAGCCTTTCAAGAAAAGTAACTTTCCGTTTATATCCACACTGCCTAATCTTTGAAATTAATTAGTGTAATAACTCTGATGTCCTTGATTTAAAAGAGTTTCACTTTTTTAGAGGTGATACAGGAATTTACAGAGTCTCTCCTTGAAGGCTTTCACTGGGTTATTTACATTAAAAACAATCACACTAATAGTTGTTTAAAGACAAAAAAAGAGAAAAAAATAAAAGTTAGATCTGAAATGTGACTTTCAGATTAGATGTCCAGTAGTTGTTGCACCAGTCAAACAAAGCTGTCCCTCAGATCACCACTCCCCCTCCTCCTCCACCCCTCCCTCAATGAGCCAATGGAGTGCTTTAATTTTTCCGACTAGTCTTCATTTAGATATGCTGCCCAGAGTTGATTTTGTATTTTATACATACAGTAAATATTGTACTCTTACGACAGTACTCTGCCATTGGGCCACTACAAACAGCGTCCCTGAGTGGACGGGTAGAGCTAACGGTTGGACAGGGAGAATTCACATGAACGAAACATGTTTGAGCCTCTGAGCAAAACTTAAACAAGCTGAAGGAGGCGCCATCCCATCGGTTTGAACACAGAGCTGAAGACAACAAGCCCAGAGGGAGTTTTCATTTTAGAAAATAATTCCTTTTTGATACATTTAGTTAGGCTAGATTTGATATATGCTATACAAATGTTTACAATGTTGCGTATTATACCTTTAAGGATAAAATAAGTGTTTCAAGCTTTTCCACTGTCAGACATGCAGTTTCTATCTTACATTGAATATCCTGATCCACTCTGTCCTCCACTCTGTGACTTTAATGAAAATAAGATACAGCACAAACCTTGTTCTTTAGGTCTCACTTAACCTTGTTCACCCTGTCTACAGCAGGTCAGAATGCAGTGATCACTATAACTCGTCTACTTTCTGCTTTTCTCACCTTCTGACTGCCGCTTGGTTGTTATCCTGCTTCTCTGCTGAGAAACAGCCTGATCTTTTTCTCTGCTCAGTTGGGTTTTTTTTTTTTTTCCCCGCTGCTGGACTGAGTGCAAATGATGGAGAGTGTGTGAGAGACATCGCCAATCAGGACTGAAGTGGATTAGATCAATATGAAGTGAGAGAATCACTCTTTAATCAGGACCTGACATGCTCTTTATTGGGAGAGCAGTGGTCTGTGAAATGACACAAGAGCCTTTAAGGCAGACACGCACATATGCACACACACAAAAAAAAAAAAAATCACTGGCACCTTCTCTGTGCACTCTCTGCAATAATGACTTAACTCAGGAGGTCACACTTGCACACACACAAAGATAGAGGCTGCAGATGTTGCCAGAACAGGTGGGAATGTTTCAAAATGTAACACATTTCTTAACACATTTCTTATTAATAGTTTCACTTAAACATCCTGGTGCTCAACGTGAGGTACAGCCCCATAGTCTTTTTTTTTTTTTTTTACACTCTGTCCTTATTGTATTTCATAATTTGTCGGCTCATGTATTAAAATTTGAAGCAACTGTGCTGAAATAAAAGGCCTTGTCAAGCACTCAGCAGTAGTTCTGCTGTGCATTCAGGACTGTGACTGAAGAAACCGCTTTCAACAGGTTTAAAGTAGCGACTGTTATTTCAGTGAGTGGTTTTGGAGCTGAATGGAGTTTTTTTTTTGGTAAAGTGTGTTTATGAAGGAGGTTGTTACCGTGACGGTTTGGTTGACGTAATGCTACAGATGATGTGGTCGAGTGTCGTTTTAAGGAGAGACACTGACAATAATGGATAGATCACAATATGGTGAACGTGTGGCAGACTTGATATCAAGAGAAAGGTCCAAAAACAGCTCTTCCATGAGGAGTTTACTTCATATCGGAGAGCGAAAACAGCTGCATCAGGCATTGCCAAAGAAATCCCCATCACTGTCCAAGTAAACTGACTGGGGACTGAGACGAATGGCTTTCAGTTTGGTGTTTTACAAGCTCAGCAAACCATTAAGTGACCAGTTATGCCCTGCAGACAGAGGTTAAAGCCGGTTTCCTATTGAGGTAGAAATACTGAACTGAAGGTTCATGACAATCACTCCGGCAGTTATTGCCCTTATAAATGTTCAACTTCTTCTTAAGGGGACAAAAATACTTCCCGTATTGCTTCCAATGCACTCTTTCCCCTTGTTTTATGTTTGTGTTTGTGCTTGATGTGTTTCACAGGGGCTGTTGGGTTCCCACTGCCTGGTGTGGAAGTCCAGATTGTCATGAATAACACAAACAACACTACAATTGTGGAGGGCAATCACAGAGAGACTCAGGTAATAATGAAGTTAAAAAACATAGATATAAGCAGTATGTGGGGCCCCGAAAATAGGAATATATATATATATATAGTGTGTGTGTATACAAAAATGCATTTTAACTAAATGATTCTTCAATTCTTTCAGTTAAGCATGTTTATCTTGCTGTTGTTAATTAGTGCATGACTCGATATTAAAGGGATTATCTTTCATATTTAATTGGCTTATATTTACTCTATCAAAATGTCTATCTTGGTCTCTTCAATCTTCCTCGTTGAATTAATTGCAGGTACGTCCAGGTCTGGAGGGCAAAGAAGGGGAGCTCCTGGTCCGAGGTCCGTCGGTTTTTAAGGAGTACTGGAACAAACCTGAAGCGACCAGAGAGTCTTTCACTGCTGACGGCTGGTTCAAAACAGGTGCCAACCTCCTCCTCCCCCCTCCCTTTTTTTCTTTTTCTCCTAACTCACAACTCAACACTGTACATGATCGCACACATTCACACGCATCCCCCTGGAGGGAGTGCATTGTGCCACTTAATTGCATCTACATGGGTCAAACTGTCAGAAGGATTCACAGGAGCAGGAAACATGTCAAAAGATTTTTCATCTCTGCTGCAAACTCCATTTTTACGGCTCTATTTATAAACACTTTAAAACCAGGAGTTCTGTCAAGAAAGCACACTCTCTCACACGCACACACACACACACACACACACACACACACACACACACACACACACACACACACACACACACACACACACACACGCAAGTAGAGTAGCGGTATGTGTGTACGGTTAGTGCGTGTGTGCACATTTTGGGGGACTATGAGGGAGTGATAAATGGACTACGTGTGTTTTTGGTGCTGCAGGGCATTTTTCCTCTTAAGTGGTTGTGACTGCTCTGGGTCTTGAGAAACCAAGTATTGCTCCCTCGCTCATCTTCCTTTCTCTCTCTCCCTCCTTCTTGAGTGTGTGTAGGTATGTGTGTGTGTGTGCTGTCATCAGACTCTCTCTTGCTCCCTGCAGCCCAGCACTTCTCTCTTTACCCCCCTCCCAAAGGATCTATGCTTTACTGCAATGCCACAGGGAGACAGGGTTGACTTGGGGGAGGGGGGGGGGGGGGTTCAGAGGGGTAGGAGGGGGGGGGCAGATGCAGTAGGAGCTTTTTTAATTGTCATGTAGACAACAGGAGATAAGGGTCAGAAGCAAACACTTGAGGGCTTTGAGCTTGGAAATGTGGTGTTAGAGGGGGTTAAAAGAGTCTGCCATAAAGGAGGGCATGTAAGGACCCAGAGAGAGTGAGGACAGATGAGGGGGGAAGTGTAGAGCTGGGGAAGTGTAGAGCTGGGGATGGTGATGGTGAAGGGGGTATAGGGAAGAGGGGTAAAAAGGAAGGCAAGGAAGGCACAAGTGATGGAGAGCAAGGCAGGGTGAGGCAGTGGGAGACCAGGGCAGAGTGTGTTTAATTGGCTTTGCAGGCTGGAAGGACAGAGATCCAGAGCACAGCACGCTGCTGTCACACTCCATTACAGCCACCGGCCACATAATGAGAGCCCGTGCAATCAGCTCCCCACAGACAGCTCCCTCAAGCCACACACACACACACACACACACACACACACACACATACACACACTCGTATACATACACACATAAACACACACACACCCAGTGGACTACTCTATAGGAAGCTTTCAAACACTTTCCCTGCTCACCCACCTGCCTGTGTTCCCTAATGCCAACTTAAACACACACACACACACACAATTTATATTTAGATATGTGAAGCGAGTCGAGTATTTGGGGCATCACAGGTTCCAGACGTGAAGGTTCTCTTTATTTTTTTGCTTACAAATTATTAGGCAGCTGTTAAAGCACTCTGAAAGCTCAACTCTCATGGTTGAGTCATCAGTTTGACTGATAACAAACTCAGTTAGAACTTATCTGGTTATTTGATTTAAAACTTGAAGATTTTACCCATTAAGGTCTGTTTACAGGGTAGGAACACTACTAGGTAAATTAAAAAGTAGTTCTTCCAGAAGAGGTGCAAGACATCTGATCTGATCTGAAGACTACAAGTTAGAAATAATTCAAAGAATAAAAATCTATAATGTTGAATATGAGAGCTAACAAACCTCCATGGCCTAATTCTCATCTGTGCTCGAGGCTATATTAGCCGCTCCTTAAAAGAAAACAACCCTCAGAATGGTCTAGTTGAAGGTATTGAGGGTGAAATGTGTTGACATTGAAATAGAATGTATGGAAAGACAGAGACCATACATCTTGCTGCACTGATCCCTTTTTTTAACACCACAATTTTACAGGGGCGCACTGCGAAATAAGTTAACTAATCGCAGTCTTTGAGATCACTTTAAATCCGACACTGAAACCCTCAGCTTAAGTGTCTTAACAATTAAGAATTTGCTTTGTGAAATAAAATGTTTGAACATCTCGCCACCACAGTGAGGCATCCATACATCTGGTTGAGTGTCCAGTATGTTACTGTGTCAATAGCGAAACATAAAGAGGATGTCAAACAAATATTAATACATTTTTGTAATTTTACATGTTCATTTATACGTGATTTATAAGATCCAACAGTTTCCTTAGGGACCTGTAGACATGTTGGAAAGTGCATTTTTGACCAACTCAACTATCTGTGGGCTTTCTATTTATAGCAACAGCAGCTGAGGTTCAGGGATGTTTTTGAGATGTCTATCTCAGTTTAGTGACTGAAAAACATACTCTCTCATTATCAAAGTTGAAGTGTTTGTCTTGTCAAACTATCCAAACAGACGCGTGCCATGTCTATACTAAGTCTCTAAGTGGGGGTGGGGGGGTGTTAGAAGGAGACTTCTTGCACTTAGTCCACTCTTAGCATCCACCTCCCCTCTCACACTGTTACCCTTTTTTTACCCTCACACCTGCTGCCAGTTTCACACTCCACCTTTCTCTCTATCACTGTGTGTCATCTTCACTCCATCTCTGACTTGTTAACTCTCGGCTGATCCCTCGTCACCTCACAGAGCTTTCTCCATCTCACCTTTTCTCCAACCTATAGGATTTGACCTTCAGGTCAGGGAGGAAAAATGAATCATGTTCAGCACCAGACTGCTTTTCAAGGATCTGACTAAGATGTACTTTGTTTTTTTTTTTTTGTTTTTTTTGCTCTGGCTATGATAAATTTTACAAATATTTTTTAACAAAAAGAATACACAACGATACACGGCGTGTATTAGGAATTCACATACTTGACCTCATTGGGTCATTTCAAGGCTAACATGTTCTGAATTATTTCTCCTCTTATCTCCCCCAATACTGTATAACTGGCTACCAGGTTTAGTCAAACTGTTAAAGTTCCTGATTTTGAAGTTAATAATTTCTGTCATTCCCCCCCTCTTAGTTGTTAACAGTCAATAAAAACTAAAACTGTACACTAGGACATATGTCTTTCATTCATACAGTATGTTTATGTTTTAGCCTTACAAGCCAGACTTCTGCAACATATAAGCATTGAGCTTCTACATAGTCTTCTTCATGGCTCCAATCTTTATGGCCTGTATTAAATTTTTGGAGAGTTAATTTCCAGAAAATAAAAATGAATGTATTTCCCCATCAACTATGTTATTTGCAGAAAAAAGGTTTGGTACATCAATTTAACAATTGCTGGTTTTCAGTCAGAAACCACTGAACCAATGCATAAATGGAAGACATATGAATGCACCATGAATTCAAAACAGCCCATCTGAACTTCCAAAATGTACATCATTTATGTATTTAATATTTATTATTTACTCTTTTTCTACATTATTTTGTCTCGTTTTATTTGAAATGAATGCATCAACTTTTCACCCAAGGCCAAGCAGAACCATTTTTCAGTCTTCTTTCAGTCCCGACATTTATGTTCTTTATCACTATAGTTTAAAATTTGCATCATCCCAGGTGGCTGAAAATGTTTTTATTATTGGAGAAATGCATGTGAACGTCCTGTTGTACAAATCCAGATTAAACAAAGCAGATCAGGTTACTGCGTTGATGCTCGATTACGTCAGTCATCATAACTGTAGTGAATTGATAAAGTCAATTGTAAAAGTCAATTGTACTTGAAAATGTCTTTGAAACCTTTAGTGTGGAAGCTGAAGTCTGAGAGTAAAATGAAGCAGATATTGGAGCCTGACAGGTTTAGAGGAAGGGGAAACTGAACAAAAAGTGGAGGGTAAGAAGTGAAGAAGGAGTGTGAGAGTTTAGATCAATAAGTCGAGGTGTCTTCTCTTGTGCGAGCTGCTGCTGTGTAGCATGACTGGCAGCTCTATAGGGAAGCTGTCACCTTCTCCTGAGTGCTCCCTCTTTCTTTCCTCTCATCTTCACAAACATCTCTGAGCACATTGATCCCCTCTCTCCTTTTTTTAACCCTTCTTTATTGTGCTCATTCTGCTGTACAGTCTGTCTGCTGTCCACAGCAACAGTTTAAGTGCAGCTCATGCTGACAGCACTGTGAGTCCTTCTGTTGTTGGATTCAATGTACACATGTAAATACAAAAAGTCAGGGGAAACAGAGTGAAGAGAAAAGAAAGAGAGAAACGTAAAGTGGTGCAGTAGATTTGGGTTTAGAGTCAGTGTCAACAAAGAGAGCCCCAGAGTCCCAGAATGGATTAAGATGTTCTGAAATAAACCATAAATAAATGTATGAACACATAAATTAATAAGGACTTGTGGGACGAGAGGGAAGCTCGGGCATTAGCCATTTCTCAAATTTTGCATTTGAGTGATAAATAATGAAGGCTTGGTTTTTAGCAGGCAGTGTAGAGGAAATTGTGTTTGGGGTCTGACTATTAACCCTGTCTTATCTAAAGTTCAATAATTTATTTGTAGAACTTGAAGGAAAAGTTGACAAGGGGATTTCAAATTGTTGGTGTTTAAGCTTATACTTTTTATTGGCTCATTCCTACAAAATCTTCCTACATGAGCAAAGTTAATACAGAAAAGACAAATGTGTTTCAGGTGTAAATTTTGTTTTTGCTCCTATATTTTCTGAAATATCTCAGAATACACCTGTCAGTCTTTTTAACAAACTGCATGTTGCATGTTGAACCTTTAGGTATTTCAGTCTTGAAAAGACATTAGTCCTACAGAGTTTCATTTTTAAAAACACAAGTGTTAAAACACATTTAATGTATATGTAAAACCTTTTGTTGAAGCATGCTTCTCCGTGTGTCTACAATTGTGTGTGACTGTGAGAGATGTGACCCCAGCAGTAAAAGGTGAGCCTCAGGGCTTCAGGGTAAATCCTCCACAGGCAGACAGACAGAATGTGGCTCATATCCTGCAGAGCCATCACTCGTCATTTGTACAATGCTTTTAGCTCCCAGCTGTGCTCTTGTTCTTCCCTGTCTCCATCCCTTCCCTCTCTGCACTCCCAATGTCAGACTTCACCCTCAGTCCCGTTGTGTCCTCCTGACTCCAATGTCAGAGCTCCCTGTGGGATTCACCAACATCCCAACCACCCTGCATGAAGCTGGTCCTTTGTGTGGTCCTTTGTTCGGACCAGACATCCCTGAAGCATTTACATTTACAAGGTGGCAACATGCTGTGGTCCTAGTTTTACTAACACCAGTCACAGGTAAATGAAAACACTGTAAAAACACTGTCATGTGAGAAACAAAACTCCAGGAGGACGCAAGCTGTTGAATCACCTTTTTTTATTTTCTGCACAAAACACACACAAAAAGAAGGGGGTGGGGGGGGGGGGGGGGGGGGGGGGTAGTTCAACACCATCATAATCTTAAATTAATTAATAATCTAATTTAAGATTATGATGGTGTTAAACTAAATTCTGGAATGACACCAGCGGGTCTGAATCAGCCGTTTCTTGATTTGTGGATGGATTTTTTTTTTTCCTCCCAATATTTATTTATCTTTTCTGGTAAAAAAAAACAAAAAAAACAAAGGAAATTACAAAAATGAAAGCACAAACAAGAAAGTACAAAAAAATCAAAAACTGATCTGAAGTATGAAATCTGCTTTGTTCTACCGTTGTTGTTTCCGAAGTCGCTTTGTCGATCAGGCTATCAGATTTGTGTGATTCAGTGCAGAGAGGGGGGAGCATGTAAACTGCTGTTAAGCAGCTTGCTTGATGAACATGGCAGATCTGAGACAGACATCAATCCTCAAGTTCAGCTTGTTATCTGCTGCTTGAGAGGCAACCCGGCAAGGAATATAATCAGTAACATTAACACAAAGCAATTCAAGCTACTTTAATTGCTTTATATTAAACAAATTAGATCACTCATCCAAGTGCAAAGTGCTTTCTTGTACGATATTAATTGCTAAAAAAGGAGCTGTGACAAAAGTTAAGGATGATAAATAATGTCAGAGCTGAGATTTCACTGCTTGGCTGTCTGTTATTTATCCTCATTAACTCCTCCATCTAGTCATCGGGGCTTTAATGTGGAGCATTAATATTCATATATGCTAAGTGTTTACAGTCACAGTGAGAAGAGGCATGACTCACAACAAGACCTCTCCTCGGCCCTGTGCAGATAAGACTCCTCTCCTCAGTGATGGAGGGCACTCAGCTTTAACCTGCACTAGTGAAAGACTGTGACGCCACTTGTGCATTCTTGCAGGAGAGAGGCAATTCGCTGGCTTCACTCTAAGTACTTCAGCCATTCTAGTGCGGAGACATGTACAAACACGACATGTCTGTCAAATTGTGTCTCTAAATGTCAACTTTCCTGAGGGCAAAAAAAGATGTCTGAGTTTATCTGGATGATAGGTCGTTCTTAAAACAATTCAAAACTTTGTTTCGTTATTTGATGGTGTCCGCAGAGACACTTTACAGAGAAGTACAGTGTAGCTTTGAGGCACTTATCTTAAGAACTAAAACTGGTTTGACCTAAGAACTGCTCTGGTGAAGGGTTTTTGATTGTGAAGGCAGGATAGCAGGTTAAAGAGAACTAAAAATGTGTAAATGTATTTTTGAATGTATACTTTAAGTACAAACAACTGACTCTTGTCATTTTTTAAAGTTTATTTTCTGTTTTGTTTTGTGCTGGCCTTTAAAAACAGTCGAGGCGACCCTGTTTTCTAAAAATCTGTGGTTGAAAATGAGCATTTTTGCTCTTATAAGCTCTGCATGAAATGCATGGCAGGCTGTAAACCTCACAGAGTCTCAATTGTACATACTGTAGTTCATGAGGCACAGACTGGAAGCAAATTATTCATAGAGGTCTCATCATCTCCAAAACATACTGTCTGTGCCTCCATGAATGAAATTGGTGAAACATTGAATAAAACAGGTTCATGCTGAAATCTGTGTTTTCCTGAAGCCCTTTGTCAGAGCAGTGAGCTCAGCTGCCTCTAACTCAAACTCACTGCTGACCAAAGTCCTCCGTCAAGTTAAATCATTCATGCTAAAAAAAACAACAACGACGTGACTTGTACCACACTGAGAAAGTAGTCGGCTACAAATGTCCACAGCTGACACTTATGGAAAACTCTGAAAAATGTCTTTTAGGGAGTTTGTTGATGCGTTTGTTTAACTTAAAAAAAAAAAAAAACGGGGACCAGAAAGTGAAAGCGTTGTAATAAAAAGTCAAATCATTTAACAGACAACAATTCTGTCTGGTACAGCATTCAGTTTGTAATTAATAATTTTGACTTCTATGATGACAGGAAGAAGTAGCAACATCTTGACTCAGAAATGTACTTCAGACTTTTAAAAAAACTACATTTGTTAGTCAGTAAATAATTCTATATTCTGTCAAACGCTAGGGCTGAGAATCTTTGTGTGTCTCACGATTCAATTCAGAATCTATATTTGATTAAAAACGATTCTGGATTCATGATTCAAGGTCTATTTATGAATTAGTACATACTTCAGGATCTACTCCAGTCATCTGTGAGACTGGCTGAATTTCTTGCTGCTCTATTTGGCATTCTGCTGAGTTAAAGAGCTAGCCTTAGCGCTTAGCAGGGAGTTACTGATTAGCCAAAAAAAAAAAAAAAAAAAAAGATTTTTGGAAGTTATGAATCTATAATGCTATTTAAAATCTCAGAAGATAAGAATGTCGATTTTTACATAAAATATATTTTTTTAACTTCATCTTTCACAAGCCGAAACAAAAAGGACTAAAGAGGCTCAGAATAAAAGATTAAAGCTATGAAAGGGATTGCTTTAATGATAATGACATGACAGACATGATGGGATGGAGCACGTGAGATATGTAGTTCTATAATGTAGAAACACACACACATACATGTAAAACTTCCATCCTACTTGAGCACATGGAATTGTATTTTTTTTTAGCCAAACTTTGTCCATGGATGAAAACATGTTTTCTCTCTTTTTAAAACTGTTAGTCTGTCTGAGTTTGAGGGTGCAGAAAGTCAGAAACAGGATGAGAATATAATGTGGAAGTGGACATGTTTTCATTTTATCTCTCAAAGTGCACTTTACAGGAGGATACATGCCAGCCATATCTCCAGGGTGGAGTGGGTTGTTCACACACACACACACGCACACACACACACACACACACACACACACAGAAAACAACTATGGTACTTAGATCAAGGTCACACTCAGATCCCATTCAATTCCAGACACTCGTATAACAGGTATTTCTGTCTATTTCAGCAGCCGCAGAATTCTGTTGTATTGCTGGAAAGTTCTGACAGGCTAATAGACGACTTCTGTCACCTCCACAAAAACTGTTTTTGTGGTTTTTAGTTTCCTCTCTCCTTCGCGACACCTCCAGCAGCCATGCCTGTGGCAGAAAGGCTGAAGTGTTTTTGTGATGTTGGCCTTTGTCATATGTCACTCTCTGACCTTTTCTTTTGCACTTTATCCAAACAAAGTAACATTCCTGGACTACGTATGTATGTGTCTGTCTTTTGAATAGTTGTGTAGCTTACCGGTACATTTTTTTTGGGTCAAGGCACCCTATAATAAGACAAATTTAAGAGGACTGTGGGACATAAAGACAGACATGAATGATTTTTTGAAAAAGCATTGAAAATATCCCATGGCTTTTTATTTATCTTGTCAATTCTTCAATCATATTTAATGAGGAAACATGGATGTCACAAACACTGTGCAGCCCCCATGATGCTCCCCTGCCACAGGCAAGCAGTTTATGTGGTGGAAAAAGGGACACCAGCCTGATTCAGACAGTAGGATAAAACCTGCTAGTCTAATTCTATATTATTTTACATGTATCTGTTGTAGACTTGGTATAATCTAAATTGTGTTCTTTTTGGCTAACGGTGCTATGCTCACTTCCAATTTTATAAATGTTATAATTCTAATTTTTTTTCCCTCTAGTTTGTTTAATTTCATATTTCCTCACAATGAAATCAGTCAAAAAAAAACACCAATGTAGACTTTCTTGAAAAAAACGACAACAGGAATAGAGGCCATAACAAGAGTTCTGTTAAAATGTCACACGAGAGCAGGAATTGTTCCAGAAGCAATTTGTGTTTCTGCTCTGTGAAAAATTGCTCTTTACCATAGCTGGAATTAAATATATATATATATATTGATAACACACTTCCCTGCACAATGTTGCAATTTTTTTCCTGGTCAGAAATGATAATGAATGGCTTAAAATAATTGAGTGTTAATTTTTCAGGGAATTTCAATTACGCTGCAACATAATGAACTTTGCCGCAGAGCCAACTAATGTGGTTTTCTTGTTTTCTGAAAGACATTATGGAAGTTTTCTGCCCTCCACCCTCCAGTTGAAGTCTTGATCTGTTTTTATTTCTTTATTTTTCCACACTGTGTGCCTTCACTTTCTTTAATGCCTCTGAATGAGATGAAAGCCCAGTGCAATTAGGCTTCTTATCGTTTTAATTAAGAAAGCCATTCGGCCATATCTGCCTCCGACGCCATAACACATAATGGCAGAGTCTCTGATGTCTGAAGTGGTGTGTCTGTGTATGTGTGTGTGTCTGTCTATTTGTGTGTGTGTATGTGTGTTTGTGTATTCATGTGCTGTTAGTGTACATACACTATGTATTTGTATTTGTGCAAGCTCGTGAGTGTGCGTCCCAGTAACACAGTTTGCAGCAATCTCTCTCCCGCCCTTCTTTCCTCTTTTATCAGTCTGTGTTCTCCAATCGCTATTCCCTCATGTGCCTCTCTCCAAACGTGCTGTTCTATCCCTCGTTATTTCCTTCTCCTCAAAGAGACAAGGTCAAACAGTCATGTACAAGTACTTCAAACTCACTCCAAGTATGTTGTCTTGAGTTTTTCTTTTCAACCCCTTTGGCTTCATTAATGCCATTCCCTTTCTTTGCACTGGAACATCTGCGGCAAAAGTGTTGCATTTTATTGTATTTGTTTCGGCTAATGCATATACTTACAGGACACACTAACAGCTTATCATGTGCATGTAACACTTTTTTTTCTCTCTTCCAAAAGAGGACGAGAATAGAGGAATCAGTAACTACCCTGTTAGTAGTGTTAAAACCCCTCCCTCTCCCTCCCTCCTCCTCTCGCTCCATCCTCCCTCTCCCTTTCCCCTCTTACCCTGGCCTATCAGTGCGGAGCAGTGGTCTGTGAAGAAATTCCCAATATCTAAATTTACACACTGTATCAATCTTGTTTAATAGACTGGAAAGCTTATAGCCGCCGTGGCAAGCCGGCAGAGAGGGCAGCGGTGATAAATTGTCGGTGTGCAGGCGACAGCCGCCCGTGATGTATAATGAAATATTTATGATTTATCCCAGCTAATAAACTGAAATGAAGTGCGTGATGTATGGGAACAGATGGGCCCTCTATTGATGCTGAAGCGGAGAGGCAAAAGGGGAAAGAAGAAGAAGATGGGAAGATGGTGGAGAGAGACGGAAACAGGAGAAAACATAGTTGTGTGTGTTTGGCCGACACTGGAGTAGTGGGAACTGAAAAAAATGTAAGATGGATGGAGGGATACAAGGTTAGAGTAGAGAACAAATCAGATGAAATGATGAAGTAGAGAACAGATAGAAGATGGCAGAGAACTCAGACCAAAATCAAAAATCAAATCCTTCCCCTCATATGCTTCATGTATAATCAAGGTAAGACAGGGACACTGCATTTCTGTTTTAATTCCATATTTCAGGTTTAGACCTTTACTTATTTTAGTGTCTATAAAAGCAAAAAAACAAACTTGATGGAAATGTTTCCTAGCAAGAGGAATGCTGATTCTAAAGTTACCAAGTGCAAACTTCTACCAAGAAATAAAAGAGCATTTCACCCTTCAGCACCCTTTCCCTGAGATTTCAATGAGATGATTGATAAAGTCTAAAATCATCCCATTTGGAATGTAGCCAGTTAGCTTAGCATAAACTCTTGCCTCAGGGAAATGGGCAGTCTGTCCCCGTCCATAGGAAACAAAGTCAGTCTACCAGCAAATTAAATGGTTATTATGAGGGTGCTGTGAAAAAAAAATACTCTAAGCTTTAAAACTCCCAGTGTGGTTCTGTACTGCAACACCTAACCCTGACCTTTGCTGACCTCCCAGACCACCACCTTCATTCAACCATCCAACCTTAACTACAGCACCGGCTTAACCTCATCATAGTCTCTCTCTCTCTTACGCACGCACGCGCACACACACACACACACACACACACACACACACACACACACACCCACCCCCAATGCCTCCTCGGCCACAGCTGTGGACGCACCACCTGTAATAATCCGACCAAAAGGACACCATCCTGTTCCGTCTTTTCTCCTCTGCGCTCCTTCCCTCCTCTGTCCATTTTTCTCCCCCTTCGTCTCTCTCCACTCATCCATACTGACCCATTTCCTCTGCCTGTCATCCCCCGGCCCAGCTGAGCCCCTCGTCCCACATACTGTACTCATCCTCCCCCACACCTGTCCCCCAGACACCTATGTGTGTTTGTGTGGAGGGTGTGTGTCTAGAGGATGGTGTGTGTGTGTGTGTGTGTGTGTGTGTGTGTGTGTGTGTGTGTGTGTGTGTGTGTGTGTGTGTGTGTGTGTGTGTGTGTGTGTGTGTGTGTGTGTGTGTGTGTGTGTGTGTGTGTGTGTGTGTGTGTGTGTGTGTGTGGGGGGGGGGCCTTAAACAATCATTCATCCATAGCTCTCCCCCTCTCCCAACACACACACACATACACACACAAAACACACTTTGTTTTCAAGTTTACTCACCTTTCATTATGACTACAAATAAAATCATTTCGGCTGTTTTTTATTTTCAGCTTAATCAATATTCACTTAAATGTTCCCACCTTCTCAAAAAGGATTTTGGGTAAAACGACTGCCAGACGATTTAGTTGTCTTGTGGCAAGTTCAGTTTAGAAACTGCCTCAAGTATTGAAAGAAAATTCACAAGCTTTAGCATTATCTGAAAATGCTTAAACGCTTTTGAATTGGGACCATTAGTGTAACTTCAAAAAAGTAAATGGTCACCACTGCATGTTGGTGCTGCAGCATGCTATTGTTAACAGGCGTTAAAGCTAAAATGCACAAATCTTACCTCCAGCTCTCGCTGAAGAACAGACCATCCATGTTGTCTGCATCTCCCCGGCCATTTCTTCAGACAAACTTGTTTTTTATGTTTTTTCCTCTCTGCGTGACGCATGCTTTAGATTATAGAAAAGAATATCTATTAAGATTCTTTATATACACTTATATATCCTGAAGCCAGGCTTAACAAGGAGATGTTAGCATTTTGCTGCTTTTCGTATATGGGCCATGACATTTTCTTATTTCCTCTCTGTACTGATATGTCTTACAGGAGACACAGCAGTCTACAAAGACGGTGTGTATTGGATCATGGGTCGCACCAGTGTTGACATCATCAAGAGCGGTGGCTACAAGATCAGTGCCCTTGAGGTGGAGCGTCACCTGCTCGCTCATCCAGACATCACAGGTAAGAGATACGTACAGGTGTAGACTGTAAGCAGAGTGGGGTTATAATGCTCTATTGCTGTTTGGCTGTAAAATGGACCAGGAATAATTCTGTTATGATAGAACTGGAGAGCATTCACATTGTAATAGTAGGCCAACACCTCAGCCTCTTTTATATTGTATGTAATTCTCTAATTTATGACCATGCATTACAATAATGGAGCTCAACAGATAGGATGACTGAGGAGTTTTTATGATGTTCTTGCCTGTCCCCTAAAATAAAGATCCATTTGGTTTAAGCACATCTGCAACTTCTTTATGCATGTAAACACCCTGTAATTAAACATACCATTGAGCACTTTCAATCCAAATCATTGGATTCAGATTATAATCTTGTAATATGTCTTGTGTTTTATTTTCCCTTGCAGATGTTGCTGTGATCGGGGCCCCTGATGCCACTTGGGGTCAGAAAGTCACCGCCGTGGTTCAGCTGAAGAAGGGACGGAGCATGAATCTGCCAGAGCTGAAGATCTGGGCCAGGTACTGAGACTTTTATCCAGATCATGTTCTCTTTTAAAGTCACTGCCTGATAGTTAGAAGGAAATAACACTGTTACTGTGAGTATGTTTACTTTAAGAATGAAGCTTTGTTAACGCAATCATTGTAGAGAATGAGTTAGTATCTGCGGGAATGTTATCGTTTGTTTTAGCTGTTGATAGTACGCTTCAGGGAGGACAAAATGTTTCCCTGAAACACAAAATAAACCCCTATATCCCAATTCTTCAAAATTTATGGTAAATGGATTTGAGCTTGTAAAGCGCTTTTCTATTCTTCTGACTACTCAAAATGCTCTTATACTGCATGTCACACCTACCCATTCACACCCATTCATACACTGATGGTGGATGTTGCTGTGTAGAGTGACCATCAGTAGTAATTAATCCCATTTATACACATTCACACGCCGAAATGTGGGGAGCAATTTGGGGTTAAGTGTCTTGCACAAGGACACATCGGACATGTAGCTCCAGGAGGTGAGGATCGAACCCTCGACCTTCCGGTTGAGAGACAACCAACTCTACCAACTGAGCCACAGCCACTGACCCTGTCTAGGTTTTATGTTATGATGCTGATTCAAGGACAAAACTTCTACAGCTCTTTGTCAGTTTGGTGGTAAACAAATGAAAGGCTTCAAATGCAAACTCTGCAGCTCTCTCCGAGCAGTTCAGGTCACATTTCCCCGGTGACCAGACCTGAGGACCTAAGATCAATAGGAGGGGATGTGAGAGAAAGAGAGGACAAAGACGACTAATGAGGGGAGCTGAACGAATGATAAAATAGAGGGATATGGGGAGGGGAAAAAAAAGACAAATTATTGGTATGTAGGACTTTGTCTTTGGTACTATCATTTTTTTCCCCTTCCCTTCTCCAAATGTCAGAACTGGCTTTTGAAAGTTTGTCATGAAATATAACATGCGTCCCTATGCTGTGGATTGGCAATAAAACTAAACACAAACACTGCTCTTTTGTATTATTTTCCTCTTCTCGCCCCCCAACACTGAATTTGCCTATCACATTAGTCCACATTTTCTACCATCTGCTTTTGTCTTTCACACTATTCTTCTTCCCACCAGTATCATTTATTCACATCTTTTTTATTCTGTGAGTGCGTGTGTATGCGCGTGTGTGCGTGTGTTTGTGTCAGGGCTGTGGGCTCCATATGGTGCGGGGGCGTTAGATCCTACTGCTGTGGCCTGCTGGTCCAGCATGGTGGATTACTGCTGCAGCCTGTGACCTGGGTTAACACACACTTGCTCACACAGACACAGACACAAACACACACATACACTCTTTCACACACAGTGCCAGGGGTACTGCCAGCAGTCAGGCAGTGCCAGCACACAGCCTACTGCTTAGGCCGGGTTGTAGGGGAGAGAGAGGGAGATAAAATGAGACATAAACAAGTAGATGAATGCTCACTCTTCAGTGCCCTGGCTTCAGCTGTCAGCCTGAATCTCTATCACACCCTCTGCACCCCGCACTGCCTTCAACACACATGCTCATGCACACACAAACACAGACACACACACACACACACACACACACTGCCCTAGAGAAATTGGTGACACGAGCAAGCTCCATTACAGTGATGGTGTATGTACGCACATGTACTCGCTCACACTTTACTTACTGGCTCTGAGAGATGGAGAGACAGAGACATCTGTTGAAAGGAGAGCTTGATGGCAGCAGTATGAGTCATTATGCTTACTCGCAACCACACAGGAACATGCACACAACAAACACACACACACAGTCGCAGACACAAACAAACAAACTAGGTTAGAAGATAATAGAAATGCTTCAGGCTTCAAGACTTGACGTAACAACCATGCACCCAAAACGGAAAAAATAAAACACTTTTAATTATCGCAGCCTTCTGTTTTTCCCTTTCATTATTTGTTTTTTTTTATTTCATCTCACAGTGATTATATTGTTTTGTATGAAGGGAATTGTCTGTGTCTGGAAGGCGAATTGTGGGTATTAGAGAGGAGAGCTGCAGCGTGTATGAAGGACATTTCTTTTCCTTATCTCCTCTACTCTGCCACGGGGCTAGCCTTTGTTTTGCAATTGTTTTCTGTTTTGTTTTTCCTTTTTGTTGGTGCATATGTGTGCGTATTCCCTTCCATGTGTGCACATAGATCAGTGTTGTGTGTGTGTGTGTGTCCTTGTGCATAACTGTCTGTGTTGAGTCGGTGTTTATCTTCCTCTCTGCAGTAAGCATTCTTCAGTGCATTAACATCCGTGTTTATTGCAGAGCGCACATGGCACCCTACACCATCCCCACGGGCCTGCTGCTGGTGGAAGAGCTGCCTAGGAATCAGATGGGCAAGGTCAACAAGAAGGACCTCCTGCGACACTTCTTCCCATGACTGGACTTTCTCCGATATCCATGACAACATGCTGGTTTCCTGGTTAAAGAACTGAAGCTATATGTCACTTCCATGAACAGGATATTCTACCAGTGCAAACAAGGTGCTGAAACACAGTACCTGAAACACGAAAAAGCACTTTGAGGACACCCACTAGTAGACTCTTTGAAGATGTTTTTTTTGGGGAGTGAAAATGGTGATGTTCCCATGATAATTTTGATGGTTGAGTGATATGAACATTATAATGAGCCATGCTTAAATACACCAACAGCAAATAAAAGAGACAATGTGTTGGTAGAAGAGGAGCAAGGATGAAGTTAAAAATGTGATCAGTATTTAAACACTGTTAATATTAGGTCCTCAGCGTTTTATAAACTGTAATGCACTTGAAATAACAGATTGTCTGAAAATTAAAAAGTTTAATTTAGATAAATTGTAGAGTTTTGTAGTTATTTTCTGTTTGCCATTTCTCATAAACAGTGTTGTTAAACTCTATGTAAATGTGTGTGTATGGGTGTGTGTGTCTGTGCAGCTGTGGTTACACAGGTGTGATGAGAGCCTGAAGGCGGATTCTCTAGCAATGCACGAACAGCACAGCTGGATGCCCCGCACTCCATCTGACTAACCCTCTCGCTCTTCTCACCTCTCATCCTTTTCTCATTTCCTTTTCTCCAGTACTTCGCCTCCTCTGTGCTCATCACAAGTCAAAACAGATAGCAGCAACACCGGGCCCAACTTGACTTGGAGCTTCTTTCTGAATGAGCTTTGGCACGCTGCCAGAACAGGCAGAGAGTGCATGAAGAGATGAAAGAAAAAGGCACTGAGAGGAGAGAAAAAAAAAAAATAGAAAGCAGGACTGTCGGGGAGATGGGAGCCTTAACAAGATCTGGCTAGAGAAAGATGATAAAAGAGAGGTTTGTGACATAAATGAAGATGTAGAAAAAGTCAGCATAAAGAGTTTTGAACAAGTGATACGCAAAGGATTTGGAGATAAAGTAGAAGCCAAAGAAGAAGGAAGCAGTAAAATATAGTTGAGATAAACAGCCGTAATGAACAGCCAGAGAAATGAGGGCTGGATAAACACACAAGTGTAATCTCAAGCTGATACAACCCCTGTCCACACACCAACACACACTTGTCCACCCACAGTCACCAGAGACCTGATTAAGAGAGCAGAGCTATCGATCTGTGGGCTGGCAGGCCAGGATGGATGAGCAGGCAGGGCTGCAGGAGCACCAGAGGACAGCTTCAGTGCCCCCAAATCTCCCTCACCCCTCCACCGCCCCACCCAACCACCCACGCCAGAGCTGGGAATCACAGGAAGGAAGGCCAGGGCTGCCACGCTGAGGCTGAAACGAGCAGTGGAGGGTTAAAATCAGAACTGAAGAGCATAGAAGTGGAATGTTGTAGCAGATACACTCCAGTGTAGGTGATTTCGTTTCTTCTTTTTTTTAAGGGGGGCACTCAGGATGGGTTCCAGTGCCCCCCTGGTGCACAGAGGGGGAGGGTGGGTATGCTGGTGGATATTCCCAAGACTCTGGCTTGATGGAGTGCTCTTGTCCTTGAACTACATCCACCTCTCTCTTTCTCTTGAACACACGCACGTGCATACCCTCCCTGGCTGTGTTTGCTGGAGCGTGGTGGAAGAGGTTGTCTGCAGATGGCTGCTTATTGGGCCCCAGGGTCCTGCAGGGTGGGTTATGGGGGACACCGGTGTGGTTGTTTGCGTGTTGGAGACGCATGGAGAGTTTGCGTAGAACAACAAAGGTTTCAAAGAAGCAGGTGATGTCAGGGGGGGTCATATTTGAACGTTTCCTGTTGTATATTTGTCACAGGATTCCTTTAATGAAAGCCTGGCTTGCGAGTTGATTTTTCATTTAGCTTCCTCTTCAGACAGTGGACACATCCGGTTATAACAAGAACCAGCCGCCTTCACAAACTGACAAACGTTTGAAACAGGATTGCGTTTCAAACTGAGATTTTTTTATTACATCCAGCACACTGTTTGAATGCCAGTTCATTCAATCACCCATTTATTTTCTCTACCCAATCTTCAGAATCATCATCCCAGCATGCACCTGGTTGAAGGCAACTTCGAAACAGGGCTCACAGACACCTACGGGCAGGGAGTTCGTTCCAAAAAGGGAAAGTGCTTTTTAACTAGATTTTACAGTTTATTTTAAGTTTAGCTCTGGGAGGTGAAAAAGCTCCAGCAGCGATTGTAGTATATAGATCGACTTGATTAACCTTTTTAGACCGACGCGCTTCGGCTTGTGGCCTTCATCAGGGTCATCGGAAGTTGAGCTCTGGGGAAATTCCTTAAACTCTGCTAAGCTAGATGTAAATCACTGTATTAACACAACAATTTAAACATGTACTCCACAACATAATACCTGATATATTATAATTAGCATTTACAATATCAATTACATAATGAAGCGAATGCCCACAGGTCACAAACTGTTTTCGACATTTGCATGTAGGATTTGTAATTGATCTACAGTACGTTGCTCAAACTCAATTTGAAGTCTACATCATCCCATTACTCTGCTTTAAAACTGAAATCCATCCGTTATGAATAACTCAAGAAGAGAAGACCTTTCTCCCTCTTCTGTTTGATCAATGAAGGTCACTTCAAACAGATTTAATGAAGCACAGAATCCTTTAGATTCAAAGCAGTGCTCTGAAACACTGCATGTCAGCTGTACGTCACAGACACAAACAGTAAAGCAGGCTACAATTATACAAGTATTCACATTTGCGCACTTTTGACAATCACAGAAGGCTCTGGGCCCGTAGCTCCGTGATCAACATGACAGGCTTTAAGGTTGTAAGTTGGTAGAGAGAAGTGATGAGAGGATGACAGGCAAGGCTCTGGAGCCCAAGGGACACCCTGAGTATACAGAACACACATATACAAACACACATCAGTGAATCCAGAACCCCAGCAGGTCTGTGTGGGTGCGTAACCGATGCTTGTAGTGGCAGGTTGTTGTTTACATGGAGCTCATGTTTATTCTGAAGCTGCTTACACCTCACTGGCTCAGCCTCGGGCTTCTTTCCTGTGAAACTCCTGCTGACTCGCTCTCTGCTTTCTCTTTGCCTTTTTCTCTGTTGACCCTTTTTTCCCCCTCTTTCTCTGTCTATCACTCCCCCTATTTTCTTTTTTCTTTTTCTTTTCCTGTACCTCTGTGCTTTATGTTAATTATGTATGTATTCCTGTCTGTTGATGTTCTGCAGCATGTTTTTTCTAATGTAGGTGATGATAACTCAAGTTTATGCATATTTACAAGTGGCTTAAATGCTGCTGCAGATATAAACATTTTTGTGGACTTACCTCATACTGTACTTAAGAACAACTTGGGATATTTGAATACATTTAAGAGGGAGATTTATGTATTTTCACTCCACTACATTAATCTGGTAGCTCTGTGCAATAGTTACCTTTCAGATGAGTTGAAACATGGAAAACGCCTCAGCTGTGGCTCAGTCCAAGAGTGAGTCTGATACTTTGACAGTCTACATGTTGAAGTATCCTGGGCATATTTAAGTGTCCTTGTTCAAGATACTGAACCCTAGTGTGAGTGTGTGTGAAATGATGATGGACCTTGCATGACACGGCCATCAGTATGTAAATATGTTTGAAACATGGGGAATGTGACATGTAATGTAAAAGCACTTTGAATGCTTTTTTAATGGTGCTGTCTGTTTACCAGTGTCGTAGATTGAACTACCAAACCAGTATATGACCCAAATAATATGAACTCCTGTGTTTATACGGTTTATACTCTACTATGAAAAGTGTACACAACACTACTGCAGTAGTACCATTTACGTCAGTTTCTTAACCTAAATAAAGCTTAAGGGAAGATATTAATGGACTTCTTTACCTTTTAGAGTACACGTTTTATTTTTTAATACCACAAATTCATCTTGTAACTCTAGGTAGTAGTTACTTTTTTCGATTGGATTAGATTATCGCAGTACAAAAAATCATTTTCATGAATAAAGCCACAAAAAAAGTTTATGACCAAATAATAATCAAAAATAATAATCCAAGGTTTATTTATTCGAAACTTCATGGAAATGTTTTGCATAATGAGTACTCTATGATTTTTTTTTTTTTTACCCCGACAAAACTTTTGTGTTTGGAAAACAAAACGGAATCAATTGCGAATTATCATGTCCCACCTCTCATAACTCGGCCCACTCAACAATGGAGAGAGACAAGGTCATGAGAGAATAAATAGCAGGCAGACTAGCTAATGATCTATCATTCTGGACAAGCGGCTGCACCCGAGAGCGGGCTGCCTGACAAGATCATTAATAAAAGCTGCTGGGAGAGTGATCGATCGGCTTGATGGATGATCAGAGCCACAAATACTATAAAACACCTGGATGTCAAGCCTCGTCCCTGTGTGAAGAGAGGGGATGGAGGGGAGGGGACTCTTTCCAAAAAAAAAAATCCAAACCCCAACAGGGAGTCTTCAGAAGTATCAAACCCTGACGCTCAACCTCTGTACTTTGCTCGAAATGAAATCATTGCTGCAGCTGCATGTTTGATTTCCTGCATGTATCTGTGCGTAGCTGTGCTGTTTATCTCTGTGTTTGATGCAGTCGGTGTATGTTGTCATCTACAGAAGCTCAGTGTGAGAGCATCAGGGGTAATTTGGGGTAGATCAGGGAGTCAGCGGGTGTCATGCTTTACAGGCTGCAGCAGCGGTCCACCGTGCTGTAATGGGAGGTATTTATTATTGACGTGCTCCCCTCACACCATTACTGAGCTCTGTGGTGGTAATCTGTGTCTCTACTGCGTATCTCCACTCCCTCCTTCTCCTCTCCTGCTCTATCTGTACTATCTGCCACGCAGATACAGTGTCAGTGTCTCTTTTGTCATCCACACACGCACACACAACCCTTACTCAGCAGTTCATCTTGATTCCTAATCTTTTCAGTGAGAGAGAGAATGAGTTCAGAAGGAGTGTAGTCTTCTTGCATGGCTGCGTGTATCAATATCTGTACATTGATCTGGCCGCGCTTCTCCTCCTCCATTCGTCCAGCTATAGATTGGTTTTCCCAGCAGGTATCTGTGCCCAGAATCTGACTGATGGGCGGAGTGCGTGAGGGAGGGGGTATTGAACCGGGGTGTCCCACATGCCACTAGACACTGTGTTAGACCGCTGAGCAAAAATGCTGGGAGGAGGGAAGGGGTGAGGTTGATGTTGCACTTTATATGTGTGTAACAGATACTTGGAGAAATAATGACTCTTATCAGTTTCTGAATCCATGCAAGACGAAGCAGGGCTGTAATGGTTATTTTCATTTTCAATTTAACTTCTGATTTATTTGATATTTAGAGATTGATCATACAGTCTATTATTAAAAAAGTGAAATCTAAATGAAAAATGCATGACCAGAGTCAAAAGACTACACTGCTTTTCTGTCTACAAATACCAACGTCCCACAGTATTTAATAAATACAGAGAGCAAACAGAGAGAGCAACATATTCTCACAGCAACATTAAGCTTGTTGTGTCATTTCAACCATTATCAAAATTGTTGTCACTGTTTTTTTCGTTTTTTTTAAATGCTCTACTTACTCTTTCTCAGCACTACTTGTGCAAAACCGTACAGGTTGGAGTTTTTAACCTTTAGATGTGTGAGCTCATATGGAAATAACTTAGGGTTTAACATGTTCAGAAGACTATATTAAGTACAACAAATCTCCAAACAAATTCCCAACAACTTATAGGTGCCAAAATTGTTTACAAAACATACCATTATCTTTTAACATAGCCAACTCACCTACATATCATTATTATATAGTGTAGGACACATAATTTACTGTAACTGTTAAGTGACGTACCAAAGAAAAACAAGTCAGTAGGTACGGTAGTCACAAATAACAGAGAGACATAAAATGTTAAAACGGTTTCATGAAAAAGAAAGTATGTTAGCGTAGCTCAGGATGACCAAAGGTTTACATACAAAGGTAAAGAAGAAAATGAATGAATGCATGAATTTATGATAATTGGCATTGATCAACCGTCCTATTTATTGTGTCTTTCTTTGTTGTTAAGATGTTAATGTACAGCCTTAAGCTAACATTACATTAACTCTACAGTTAAAAAATGTGTGTCATTTGTTTTAGGTTGTTTGTTTGTGAATGTGTGAGAGAAAGCAATGTTTCATGCATATATGTGTTTTGTCTGTATGTCTCTTTGCGGTTGCCATCCGTGCCTGACCATAAATCAGAGGCCCTCAGGCCGTGGGATTGCCCAGCTCGTGGCTCCATGTGTAATTACAAAGCTGACATTTAAACAGCAGCAGCCATATTTCACTCTCGCCAGCGCTGGACGCAGAGTGGTCTACGGATGGAGTAAAAGTTTTCAACGAAGAAAAAAAAGACAGGAAAAAATCAATAAGAGATAGAATGCATTCTAATGCCTTGTTAATGGACCCGCATATTAATTATTCAACGGTGGCCATTTTGTCTGCTCATTAAAGTGGCAGCTGAGAGGAGAAATGTGCAGCATTATTCTGCTCCGGCTCTGCCCGCGCAGCGATATAACCGCAGTCTTTGTCTGAGCTGCTTATCCACTTAGAATCTGTCAGATCTGTTGGTTGTGTGTGTGACACACATCCATACTGTATCTGTATCAGCCCGCATGCTGCTTTAATAGGAGATGTTATTCCAGGTCACACCCATCATGTCTTATCATATCTAATTTAATAGATATAATTATTTCACCTCAGTAATTAATTTGAGTTTTTTGTGTGAGATCAATCAATGATAAGCGTAACGTTGTACTACTGTCACCTGCAGTTTTTGCAACTTTGACTATCATGAAAATGAATATACTTTCTCCATCAAATCTTTTTGACATTCATGTGTTTTATTGTCATGCTATTCTTAATATTTCATATCTGATGAGTGCAACATCAGAAATCTTGGAAAATTGTCAGTGATGTAGAGATAGATGAGCTGGGCTTAGGGCATAAAGAAAGAAATTATATTGATGATATCACTTTGGATATTGAAAGTTTTGGATTCAGGTGCAGTATAAAACAAGTTGAATTATCTCTGGTTTTATTGGTTCTTTTTAGGGAACTTTTTTTTAAATTACAAAGAGATATAATGATTTTAATTTTTTTTCAGAAATCAGCTCAAATTATGATATTTTAGGCAGGGCCAACAAGCAGTGTAGAGGATGTCTGAAGGCTACTTCTGGCCATGTGGGTTTGTACTTAGGAAATGTATCAGAGGTGGGAGCAGTGAGACAAGGAGAAAAATTAAAATTCCTCTTTGGCCTGCTGTCAACCTGCGTCTGCTGACTGCTCAGAGGAGCCGTTGCGTGATGGGATTCCTAATGACACTGCAGCAGCCACTGCCACAAATTGCTTTGACTTGATTTATTTCTCCTTTTACAACCCCCCCCCCCACACACACACACACACACCATCCCCACTGACACCCACCCACCCACTGCTGCTCCTCTTTTCTTCCTCCCTATATCACCATTGAAGCATTCAGATTGTCTCTCTGTCTGTGTCTCCCTCTCTCTTCATAGACACACATATAGTCCTGTTTGCACATGCGGTACCATCTCCTCGTCTGCACCATGCCAGTGGCAGGGAACATCTGTCTCTAGGTCCCCCTGCCACACAGTGTTAGAGTCAGGGGAGGTCGCTCACTCGACTGGCCAGTCTGGAGGGCCTGTGGGCAGAGCAGGGCAGGACTGGCTTGAATTTGAAGGCACCCAGGCGGAAACTTGTCCCCAGGTCCATCCTGCTTTGCCTGCCGCATGCCACTTGTATCTGTTTGTGTGTGTGCAAGCATATATTTTATAGGTCAGAGGGCACCAAGGCATCAAAAACAGCTAAAGGACAGCTTCTATGTGTCCTCTTTCTCTATGTGTCTTTTGCTGAGCCTTTCTGATGCTTGTGTCTGTCTGTTTGACTTTGTGAAGTGTGTGCGCGCTGTTCAAAACCCCCCCACACATGTGTGTTTCTCATTCTTGCAGTGGTGCTTTACTAGCATTGATGCATCCCTGTGCTCAGACTCTGTTTGGACAGTTTTAATCTCCTTACATTTAGACTGTTTAAATAGTCTCAGTTCAGTTCAGTTCCTATTTACCTAACCAAAGTGGAATGCTATCAGAGGCAGCAGGCAGTAGTGTGCCAGTCACACAGCAGATAGCTCCTTCATGCAGTGACAGCCCAGATAATGGGGGAAAGTGGTGTTTAATCAAACAGTAGAGTGAATGGGGGATAAGAGCATAAAGCTTGGACTAGCTATTCATAAACCTATTTATAAGTTTGCTCTTCTTAAGTTCTCCCTACCTCACTTCAGGCTAGTGTTTTCTGAATTTCTAAAGCAATGTCTGCTGCTGCTTAAATCTATAGTTTTGCCAATCAGAAGCAATCAGTGATGTAAACAGGAAGTCAGGGCACCAAAACAAGCTACATCACAGCTCTTTTTAACCCAATTTGTATTTAAAAGTTGATTACAATCTTTGAAATGCAAGTATGACCACGTTTCTTGGAAACACCTGCAAATGTTCATGTTTTGGATTTTGTGTGGGAGTAAGAGATTATCTGAACTGATGCCGACCTAAGCTACGCTACCAAGGTGTTCCACCTGAGAAGCTTTTTTAATTTGAGTTGTGTTTTAATGCCTCTGAGATACTTATCATGCGATATCACTATTGAGCAGCATTTTGTTAAAGTGAAGATTATATTTCATGTTTGTTCATTTCACTCCTGAGAAGAAGTAATTGTGCAATATTTGAAAGCTATTGATCTGTTGGATCAGTTAGCGTCATGATGGCTGACCTTTTTTGTTGTTGTAATAATTCAACCTCTATTTAGATAGGTCATTTTATTAAACAGACACGTTTAATTCATGATATACGTTAAAGCAAAACTAAACTTCGACAGTCTTTGTCCAATCTATTTTAGTTAAAGGAAGAATGTGTGACATTTTACACAAACATATAGCAAAAATCTAATATATACTGTATGTAAATGTCTCTCTGAGTCATGACTGTCTACAATGAGTTACATGGACAGGGCGGCCGGCTCTTCCCCTTACGTTTGAAAGCTGTTTTAGTCAAGGACTAGAGAAAAGAAGAATAACAAACTTACTGCTTATTTGAATGCCATGTAAGCGTTTTTATATCACGGTTGTTTCGTTTAAATTTACATGCATTGTGAACCTACGAGCTAACTAAATAGCGCTAGCATTAGCCTGCTAACACAACAATGCAGGCAAAAGGCAATTGCAGCTTAGAGCCAAGGACAATTTTGTCCTCCGCTTGCGCTTGACTCCTTCGTGCGAATGTGAAGTTAGGGAGGCTGGAGGAGAGTGGAGGCTTCGGTGTGGTTTGTTTTGGTTTCATGCTGCTGGTGCTCAAGGGTGTTATCTACGCGATCCAAAAAGTTGCACACTCTTTCTTTAAGTGATGCACATATCTTCACTGCATACATAGTTTAACCTAACAAAGCTGAATTTGAACCAAATAAAGAGTAACAGGACAATGTGCTTTCTTCATGCTTGGTTCTGCAATTCTTTCATTTTAAATGAATCCTCATCTTCCTCCTTTAATTCTCCTGATCTTCTCTCCCAATCACTCCATTTTGTTATCTGTAACTGTCTCTCTCTTTCCATATCCATCCATCTTTTTCCATGCCCTTTTCAGGAGTTGGGGTATTTATCATCTTTATACCTGGAGGTTTGAGGGCCGTGCAGTGGCCTGATAGATGGGCCAGCCACTGATGTGCAACCACCTCAGGAGACACAAACCAGACAGCTATTTAGTAGCTGAACAAGACACATTGCTTTTCTTTCATTGTTTCCAAACTGCAGGGATGTGTATGTGTGTGTCTGTGTGTTTGCGAGTGGGAGGGTGGGTGGGGAGAGGGAGGTTTAAGAGGAGGAGAAAGGAAAGAAAGAAAGAAAACAATAACAACAGATGCTTCTTGGCTGTCCAGAAAAATGCAGCAACTGTGCACAAGATGGGCCATTATCTATCTACAGTGTATCACTATGTTGTTGACAAATCAATGGCTCTGACAGTGATGACTCTGTGTTACAGCAAACATAAAGCACTCAGACTGTCTCCTGGACTGCTGTGGAGACTGCAGTGAGGGAGCACTCGGGGCAAGGGTACTCATAGCCAGGAGGGGTGTGCGTATTTGTGTGTTTGTGTTATGTGTGACAGAGACTTTTTGTTGAGCATATTTGTGTTTTCTGTGCGTGTTTGCAGGTGTGGGTGTTGAAATTGTATCTTGACGCACAGGATTTGCTCATGAAAGCTTAATGCCATTGATCAAAAGTTATAAATCATACATGTTATTGCTGAGGCTATATATTAACATTAATTAGAAATACATCTATGCCTTATCAAGGTTGTGAGTTATTCTGTCGAAGCAGCACTTCACTCTTCTTGTTCTACTTCTTCTGCATTTTTGCAAGTGGTCTGCAGAGCTTTTAATGTAAGTTTTGACCTGTTCCTGTTAAGGAAGCTCTGCATTAATATCCCACATACTGGAAATCTTCAGAAAGGGTTGCAGCTTATCTCAGAAAGAAACCACAACTCTCGCTTTTTTTCATACAGAACACTAATCCATTCACGTAGACCGACTGTACTGAGCACGGGTTTATGGTTAACATGTGACATGCATGCTAAACCAGAGATGCAGTGGGAACATATAGAGATATTATCTTTTTGTGTGGAGTCAGAGATTGGGGGATGGGATGTAATGAGTTTGCCAAGATATGCGTCTTAAGAAATGAGCAGGGTATGGGGGGGGGTTGTCTGAGTTTGATTGACAGGTAGCCTCAAAGCCCCCTGTGGCAGGTGCCAGGGGCAGGTCACTGGAGCGAGAGCACTGTAACCCATTTAGATATAAACGCTTGACTGCTGTCATTGGCAACTCTCCCTGCTCAGGACACATGAGCCCAACATTTTAATCTCTGTAGCAAACGTAAAAAAAAAGTTGATTATTTTCCTAAAGGAAAATGTGATTCACACATGCTGTTCTTTTATAATAATAATGATACATCAGACTTATTAGACTTACAAATTCTACCACAGACCCCCATTTGTTAAAATTTGCCACAAGTTTCCTGAAAGTCTTTTGCTTTTGTATTTTATTAGGAAGCATGAAACCAATGACCACAATAGCCATACAATCTCTCATTGTGTTACCTGCAACCTCAACATCCTAACCAATCCAAAATATGATTTCATACAAATGAAAATATATTGTAATGTAGCATTTTATTTTTGGTTGATTTTGTTCATTAAGTAACACAGTATGGCATATCTTGATTATAGCTTTGTTTGGCTTTGGCTGTTTGTAAAAAATTGCATAACTTTTATGATAGAGACACTATTCAGATGGTTAGAACAATCTGAGAGTATTTTGAAATACTTTCAGAACAAAGGTAAATGTTGATGAACAAATTCATTTTTATACATAAAAAATCAGACCCCTAGCTCGGTGTCTTCAATGGTTATCATTCATTCAACCTTTATTTATACTCGAAAGATCATTTAGGGGCAACCCTCAGTTACAATGACATGGAGTCATTACAGAAATAATAAGAATACAGACATTAAATCAAAAAGAAAAACAGGGGACAGATAATACAAGACTGCTGAAATCAGTCTAAAAAAGGCTAAAATGTACTAAGATAATTAAGCGAGTACAAAACTGCAATAAATAAACACACTTCTGTAAAACAGTTACAAACAGAGGTTGGGAGGCTTAAAATCAGGTTTCTAAAATGCCCAAAAAGTAAAAGTTCATTTCCCTCAAGAAGATGCTGTATGTTGTTCCAAGAGTCCAGTGCAGAATAAGAAAAAGCTGATTTTCCCAGTTCCGATCTGACTCGAGGAATATTCAACAATAAACATCCTGAGTTCTGTCAGGTATGAGGGTAATTTTTCTGTGAAAGCTTTATAAATAAAAAGATGCCAGTGCATATCACGTCTTTCTGTTAGAGATGACCATCCATCCTTGTTGTACAAGATACAATGATGTGTATCATAGGGGTCACCAGTAATAAATATTAATACAGAGTGGTAGACAGAGTCGAGACGTTTAAGCGTTGTGGCAGGTGCATGCCTATAGATGACATCACCATAGTCCAAGACTGACATGAAAACAGACTCCACAACCCTCTTCCTACAAAACATTGAAAAAACAATTTTATTTCTGTAAAAATAACACATTTTTTGCCTGAGTCTTCCTAGAATATTATTAATGTGGAAGTTAAATGTCAGTCTTTCATCAATCCACATGCCCAGATATCCATATCCTGTCACTCTCTCAATCATTAGCCCATTTCTGGCAACTATCTTAATATAATTTTCGTTAATTTCTGTAGCTCTCGAGAAAAGCATACATTTAGTTTTGTCAGCATTGAGGACTAATCGCAGGTCCTTTAGGGCATCCTGCAGTACATTAAAAGACTGCTGAAAATTTGTGGCTGCAAGATGTACCGAGTCAGCCGCACAATATAGAACTGTGTCATCAGCATATAGATGGGCATCACAGTTTGATAGAGATGAGACAATATTGTTTATGTATATAGTAAATAAAACTGGGCCTAAAATTGAACCTTGTGGAACACCTTTTGTTACTGTAAAAAGATCGGAACAGTAGCTTCCTAGTTTTACAGACTGTTGTCTATCAGAGAGATCTCACTCCTGAACCAATTACATGCATTTTCACTGAAACCAATATTACACAGCCTTTGTAGGAGCAGGGAATGAATCACAGAATCAAATGCCTTAGTTAAATTTTTGGAACTATACCAGATGAGATGGAATGATTAAAAATGTTTGTAATGTGTTTTGAGATAATCGGTGCTGAGAGCTTTATAAGAAAAAAGGGTCCAGATTGTCTGCTCCAGTAGGTTTCCTATGATCAATTGCAAGCAATGCATCCTTGACAGTTTTGAGAGAGACCGGATGAAGGGTAAGTAGGGTGGAGCAAGGATCAGAGACTACATTGTTGTCACACGATGTTGGAGCTAGGCTGACGTTCTCAAAGAGGTTACCAGCTGCCACAAAATGTGTGTTAAAGGCTTGACAAATGTATTTTTGATCAGAGAGAAGGAGGTCATTCACCATGCTCTGATTTGGAATGGTCAAGCTTTTGGTCTTATTTGTGATTACAGCTTTCCAGAAATGTTCAGGGTTCAAGTAAGAGCTGGAAACTAACTCTAAGAAATATACAGATTTGGATCGTCTCACCATAGAAGTGCACTTGTTTCTTAAGTGTCTGAAAGCAGACCAGTCTGAATTGTTCCCTGATTTTCTGGCAATGGACCACGCTTTATTTATTTCTGTTAATAGATCTGTTATATCACTGGTAAACCAGGGGTTTGATCTATTTTTCACTCTATGTTTCTTAAGTGGTGCATGCTTGTCTATGACTGAGAGGAGAATTTCTTAAGATGTGTACTACTGACACAAGCCACCGGACAGTGATCATTGATTCCAAGGTCAAAAACACCTGTGGAGATTATTTTATCACTTCTATTAGTGATGATCAGATCAATCAATGTGGAGTTTTGAGGGTTTTTTAGTTTAGGTCTTGTCGGCTCGGTGATCATTTGAGTGAGATTTAAACTGCAACAGAAGTCAGACAGTAGTGTGAAGAAACAGAGAGCCAATCGATGTTAAAATCACCCATGACAATTACTTCTCTGTGAACATGTTTAGAGAGAATGTCTCCTAGATCCTTGATGGAGCTAGAGGCAGCCGATGGGGGCCTGTAAACACCAGCAGACAGTACATGATAACCCTGTAGTGACATGCCCATTACTCTCATCTCCACTTTCATAGGAGGTCAGATCTCAGATCAGCTGTGGAGCACGATCACTGCTGATGAGTCTAGGTCTAAGCATTCAATACTCCATCCTGCAGCCCAAATTAGAGGGGCTAAAAATCTATCGGGATGTTAAGTGAAGAGAAATAGAAAAGGGAGACACAAAATTATGCCAGAATTAAAAGCCCTATGAGCTTAATGTGCCTTGTATGGTTTCCCTGCACAGCTAGAGAGAGAGAGAGCAAGAGAAAGAGAGAGAGGAGGGAAGTAGGAGCTGCAGGGGTTAAAAGGCAACAACGTCAGCAACACACAGGAAACAAGACAAGTGTGGACAGCGACAGGAAAAAGACGGAGGCTGCCCATGTGCCTATGTCTCCTCCACCCTATCCCCCCCCCCCGACACCCGCTTCCCCTACCCCCACCCTTCGTTGCAGACAAGCATATGTGGGCTGACAACATGACATTGCCAGCGAAGAGAGGGAGGGAGAGGAAGAGGGAGAACCAGGAGCCTCTGTAGCCCTGACATCCCCGACTCTGACAGCTGATGGAGGCAGATTAGTCTCACGCATGCACACTACTGTCAACCCTGCCCACATCCATCCCCGTCCACCGTTCTACTTAATTCTACCCCTCATCCAAAACACACACAGAGGCCCTCAACCACGTTCCATTTTTCATCTTTTAACTGTCTTTTTTTCTTCATTCCTTCCTTTTTACCTCCTCTGACCATGCAAAGAGCAGCACTGATGTCCGTTCTCTTCCGTTCAGGCTGGGAAAGGGAAGATTTCTTACTTTCTGAAACAACAATAATAAGTATTTTGATAAGTGTGGTCTAAGTGAAATATGTACCTTTAGTTTGGTTAGCTATGTCGAAATTAATCCTTGCCAAGTACCTGTACATGAATGGTGATGCCAAATAAAGGAGTCGTAAAAGAGGGAGCTGGCAATGTGTTTTTTTTAAAGATTTTTGGGGGCTTTTTGTACCTTAAATTGAGAGATAGGACAGTGGATTGAGTTGAAAATCAGTGAGAGAGAGAGAGTGGGGAATGATATGCGGGAAAGGAGCCACAGGCTGGATTCGAACCTGGGCCACCCGCTTGGAAGGCTATAGCCTTCATACATGGCACTAACCACTATCTCCCCCTGAGCTAGCAATGTGTTTTGACCCAGATGAAAACATAATGACCAACCTTTTCAGTGCTACCTCGATTCTAGCTAAAGAGATGAGCGATAGCCAGGGCGACCCTGCTCCTTTTTACTCCTTGTGTATATACCATGAGTCAAACACATAGAAACACACACTCTTACCAAAAAAAAAAAATTCCTGGGGATAGTCAGCATTACAGTTTAAGCACAGACGGGATGAAGTTATAAGGGAAGGTTTGCATCACACAAGAGACTTGGATTTGGACTGATGCAATGTAAGGTCTTTTTTTAAGCCTGCAGTGAGTGACCCAGCTGTATTGATATCCAAGGTCTAACAACGGAATCAAGATTCAAGTCAGAAACAACAATGTCGAGACCTGACCGCTGAGAGCAAGTTCACGCAAGCTGTCTGCTTATTACTGTACAGCAGATATCCATTACCGTAATGTCTGTAATCCCCATGACTCAGGTGCCCTCACACAGTCCAGATTCTACTCTGGGGTTAGCCAGACTTATGAGCACACTTAGCTGATGGATTAGCTATACCGTGTAATATGTTTGGTTTTTTTTTGCACTTGTGTCTTCTCTCACCTTGAGTAATAGGCTACATGTTCTGCCTCTTTTCCTTTTTTTTACAGTTTTAAAAAGAAGGTAGGAAAGAGAGCAGAATGCTTTTTGTGTATTTGACTTTGAATATTTCTGTGTAAGACACAGAAAGCTGACATTTTACTCTGTGACAGAAAGAGGTAGAGAGCGGGAAAGAAAGGGTGTGTATGTGCGTGTGCGTGTGCATGTGTACTGAGGCAGACATCCACCCTGGGACAGTATGTCATCGATTGAGCTGCAGGAAAAGGCCTATTATCTCCAGCCATGGTTCAAGCGGGGGAGTCAAGTGTGTCATATGTGTTGGCTCTAATTGGCAACGCTGCCTGGTGGAGGCTGACTGGGGTATGGCAGAACTGCAGTAACCCCACCACCTCCCGCTCTCATACAATCACCCACCCGCACTGTTGCCTTTGGAAATGTTGCATTGTGCAGCTCGAGGCTTCCTTTTGTTTTGCTGCCCTGAAAAAGAAGATAAAGAAAACAAGTTCAATGCTAATGCTAATTCAGAGATAGTTTCAGCATAATGCATTGTTTATGTATATGTTGTATGATCCATGATGAAGGCTTTTTTGTCTGTTGTGTTAATTATAAAAAAGCAGACAGCACTTTACTGCCCTCCCGATGTTTTGTGAGTCAGTGTCTGCTGTTTTTCCTCCTTCCCTTGTTTTTGCACTCCGTCTTCAGGGTCATTATTTGTTCTATTCTTCAGACAGATCTCTTAACAGACAAACCCTCACGCCTCACAAGTTTCACCTTTTTCTTTTTGGCTTCAGCTGAATGCTTTCATGGTCCAACACTGCCCTCTGCAGGTGAAAACCATTACAACTAAAGGGGTTGTTGCAAAAAGTGGAAAAGAATGTGCACTCAGATCCAAAAGAGACATTCTTAGGCCATGTGGAAGTTGGATCTTACGATGTTTCATCCAGGAGTGGATGAAAAAGGCACAAAAAACATGAATTTAGATGTCTACAGGAGAAACTCAGTTTTGAAACTGATGCAAAGATTAGAGTAGGATGTGCAGTTTATCAAGTGTTGTGTCTAATGTCTAACCCTCTTGTCATGTCTTCCATGTAGTATGCTAGTATCATTTTCTAATTATCTCTTTCATTTTAGGTTTCTTTTTTATCCTAAAATGATGTAGAAAAGTTATCTAACAAAACCATGAAGTTAGTAGGTTTGATAAAACAGACATGAACCTGTGAGGATAATACTGTACATGTACAAATAAACACATTATGTCATTGTTTATATTAATTTGATATGTTTTATCTATTCAAGAGGATATTTCAAAGAGGAATATGTAACTTTTTGCAAAACTGCAAAAACCATTGATTTACACAGTGCATATTGCAGTTTACACTCTCCACGACAGATGCTCACATTATAATAATGTCTTGAAATACAGCCTTAAAGGTGGTGTTGAGCACTTGGTCCTAAATGTCACTTTGAATACTATCGTGTTTTTTTGCATTCTAATTGACTTCCTGTTGAGAGGGCAATTTTTGAAAAAATTCTGAAGTCCTATAAGCTGACATGCATCGAGCAACACATTTTATTCACTTTGTTTTCCTGTGATAACGAAAGTTTTCTGGTTGTTTTTTCAACATCTCAACTTGTTTATCTCATATGCCAATGGAAGTATACGGTATGTTGTTGTCTTGCCTTGTTGAACACCAGCCTATTGTTTAGTTTTCTAGATAACCAGATAATTGTAAAGAGGAAACTTAACATAACTGATAAGAATGCGTGGCCATTTAGGCTC